>NW_021703774.1:40426592-40641592 GCF_005190385.1 Monodon monoceros | reverse complement strand
CTCGGCTAATGTAATGTTTATCGAGTTCGTTGGGTAATGATACCATGTGTCTCATTATCATCATCAAAACCCAAAATCTATGTTTTAAAAAGTTACAGATGATTAACACAACATCAAGTTGTTGCAAACAATTACTTAAAACCCGCGCATAGACACAGACGCACACACACACACACACACACACACACACAGAACCAGGAGGTCCCCATATTCTGTAGAATGAGGGAGGCTGCAGCTGTAGGCCGACAGCTTTCATATCCTCATTTGAATAATGTGTCCTGAATCTGTCACTTTATTCATTCTCCTTATGCTCAGTGTACTCTACGTCAACAACAAATTAAGTTGTAAATAAGAGACAATCATCACTTTTGTTTTTAAGCAGCTACTGCAGAGAGAATTTCAATGTACGCTCCTTTCGACAGGGGGAAAAAGAGGTGCTAGTGTTTGCTTTCCTAAGCACAAATATGGGGAAAACCAACAGAAACAAAAACAGAAACAGTTTACTGCGGCTGAGGGGAGGAAAATAAAATTCTCTAGAGCACATCCCTCCAGGACCAACTGAAATTTCTTCCAAGGAGTTAAGACACATAAAGACGGAGGTTAAGTTTCCCGGACTAGAATGAAAATCTGTGCGCCCAGTCCTTTCGTCTTAACACACAAGGAGCCTCCTCTTTGCTTGGCAAAGCCTTAGACCAAAGGACAAATGCATTAAATCAATTACAACGTAGGTGTATTCACCAATCAACTCCACACTCATCTCCATTAACTTCCAAGAGTTCAAATCACTACCTCATGCACAGAAATTGAAAACATTAATAATGAAATATGTCCTTACCTTTACATCAGAGAAGTAGGTTTTCAGCATGTTGGAGCTGGGATAACGGGTGTAAAAGAACATGAGCTTTGCTTTTTTCAAGTGATTGGGTGACAATCCTTCCTGCATGTAGGATGCAATTGGTTAAGGAAACAATTTCTTGAAACACAAGCACCTACCATCCCTCCCTTCCCCCGCCCCCCCCCCCAGGAATCTGGAGGCCCACCACCCAGCAGCCATAGGAATTCTGGAAGATAAATGGCGCTGGCCATGGAATCCATCACTAACTTCCTGCTGCCTGCTCAGAATGACCACTGCCGGTCAGAAATTGCCAAATATAATGGCGAAGGTGCACAATTTGGTTGCGGAATCCTGGAGACTTCGTGGTGAGGATGGCAAAACATTCCCCCTATTTGAAGTCCTTATGCTATCTATACGTTCACTTGTTGCTAAGGAGACAAATGCACCCAACAGGTACTGCACAACTCTTTATCATGAGAGTTTTTTCCTTCTTCACAATTACAGTTCTGTTTGTTCTCTCCGCTCTCTGCAGATGACATCCAATTATTATACTAATGTACGTGAAAATATAAAATGCATTATTTTGAACACTGTTAGGCAAGCTTCACATCTTACCTTTCAGCGTTAATATAATGGAGCATCTTGACTCACTTTCTTCCTGTCTTATTATTATATCCTTTTAATTGTTTCCTTTTCAGTAACAGCTAAAACTTGGGAGGGGTAGTTTGGGCACCGAGAGAACAGGGAGGGGGTGTCGCTTTTGTTAGAGCAACGATCCAAAACCAAATACAATTTGCCTCTCCTGGATTTATAGTTAACTCCTTTGAGAGTGGCACAGTGGTTGGAGCTAACAAATCAATAAATGTGGGTTAGCAGATCAATAAATGGCCACTTACCCAAAATAAGAAGGTCTATTTATCTGGAAACATCATTACCTTTTAGATCTGTAAACAGCAGCAACTAAAACAGTTCCCAAGAGAATGTGAGGCTAACCATAACAATCCAGGCTTCCTGATTCTCCCCCAGATTCTTGGCACTCCTCAGCAGACTCGGAGCTGGGATGGCTCTGGTCACATCTGTGCCGCAGCCTGGCCCTGCCATTTCCTCAGCAAATTAATGGCTTTATAATTTATCAGAAATGAAGATGCACGTGGAGAAAATCAATGTGGTCCCCCACAAGGTCAATTAAGGGTCCTTCCTAGAAGCTTCTCTAAGGATTTTCTCTTAAAAGAGAGTCTGGGAAAAAATAAGGGAAAAAAAGAAAAGAAAATATGTACGTGTGGGTGTGTGCACACACACACACGCACACATAAGCACACACACACACTTGGCTAACAAACCCAACAAAAATTTCACACCATACGAAGGAAGGTCAAATAAACACAGATATTTAGGAAAGGTGAAAGTTTCTAAATTACCATCATCAAGTACAGCATGACCAATCTCAGGAACACAGGGAAACCAGAAAGTTCCTAGAGAAGCATAATCGAATAAATACTGATAAGTTCTTGACTACTTATAACAGGGGGTTTAACCAAATATTCTGCTGAGAATTTGATCAATTAGCATTCCCGTTAATACCACGCAATTTGAAAAAGATCACCTTAGTTTGTAAATTGAAAGGTTAAGTATTGAGCCTTTTGTTTTCACTGTAAATAAACACTGAAGAAAGAAATTTTGATGTTTTATCTGTAAGCCAAAGCAGTTTAACTGAACTTGTGTTTTTGTTTGAGATCCTTAATGATTACAAAGACGATAATTTATGACTGACATACTTCTTGTGCCAAGGAGAGGGCTGAAAGGCCCTCCAGTAACCTCCATTAGACTGAGAGAGGGGACTAAAGGAGCCCGGCACACTTCAGGACCATCTGTCCAAATGGATAAGTGAAATAATAGTTGCAAGCTGTCTCCTATTGCCTCGTGATAAGAGTTTTAGGCAAGTCCAAACTTTGACAAACATCCTCAGATCTGGGTTCTAATCTGTTCTTTCAGAAGGCTACGTCCAAACAACCTAGTACAATTAATTATTAGCAGGGAAAAGTTCCAAACCTTTTCAAATTTGGTCTTATACAAAACGAATTGTTTTGCTGTGGTTCTCAGATAGTATTGAGCCACCAAAACTTCCTGAAGCTTTCAGTGTCTTTAAATTATGCTAAGATGTTTTCGTCTTTTTTTTATCTAAAAAGACAGAGCAAAGTACCCATCGTATTTTGGTTGGGATTTAGAGGCTTTTTATTTCATGAAAAAAATCATCCTAATTTGAATTTCTCAAGTACTTTTTTTTTGCTTTAAAATGCTTCCTGTTGGAAATACTTGGAATCAATCAGTGGAAATGAAACACAGAATACATCTTTATTTCTTGCTCATCGTGTAATTAAGATAAAATTCCCATAAAATATATGTTTCTAATAAACTATTAAAAATAGCTAATGAAAGATTTAAAAGCCAACAGTTAGATAATCCTTTTTTTTTCTCTTCAAAATAAATCTGAACTGACCAATTGGTTAATTTCCCTTTTAAGTGCTTGTGCTGAAAAGCAACTGTTCTTCCAAGAAAGCACTAGCTGTTTCCAGGATACTTACACACGCACAATGACTCATGATGGAATAGATTCAGTAAACATACAGCTGTACTGAACACGAGCTAAGCTCCATTCAAGGCCAGGAAAGAAAATGAGCACAAATAAATATTAAGGAGGTAAAGGGGGGTGGGGTGGGGTGAGGGGGGATGGAACGCAAACAAGATCTGTCCCGGCAGCTCATGTGGCTTTGCCTCAATTCTCTTAGCCATAGCTTTGTGAAGACAGATGACATTCAATTCTATGTATAATGCAAAATAGACAATAACTGCTGAAACTTGAGACAGCTGCCAGGTGTAAAAAAAAAAAAAAAAAAAAAAGAAAGGAAAAGAAAAGAAAAAAAACGATGATAAATCCATAAATTAATGAAAGACATCTGCTCGGGAATATAAAAGATAAGAGAAGTAGGGTACTGCAGCTGAACCTAAAATGGTGTGCAAACAACCTGAGAATTTAAGTGTTGTCTGTTTACCAAGCACAATATAACTTCACCTAAACAGCAGCCGCGGGAGAAGCAGCAGAGGCAGCAAAAAGGCAAATGGGAGAATAATAGGTTGCGAAGGCTGCAGGAAGAAAATTCTTTTTTTCCAACTGAACCCTGAATTGTGACTAGAGGTTTTACATGCTGCAGTTCCAACCAAATGGATTGGGACCACTTGCTTACAATTTCTAAAGTGCTTTGAAACCCAGAGAATTTTAGCTTGCTCCTTAGGCTCTGATTTGCTATGTTTCTAGTGTTCCCCCCTTAGAATCCTTAAAAGGGGAGAAAAGATCTAAACCCTCACATTTAATTAAAGGGATAGAGCAAGTTGTTGCTCCACAAAGGAGTTTAACATAATCGGTGGGATGTGTAGTTTATGGATATATATTTTTTAAATTTACTTAGTCCATAATTGGGGGGAGGGGGAAGGGGAATCCAGAGTCTTCCAATCTTTAATATACATGTTTCCCTACAGCTAATACACCTAACAGAATTCCTATGGCCCCGCACCACTTCCAAAGATGTAAAAGACCAAATTCTATGGATTAATTCCCATTTTAGAAATTCATTTTTAACTCAGTTTTTCTAGATGGATTTTAGTTTCAAATTATCAAATCATTTTCCTTTTTGAACTTCACGTGTTTTTTAACCTTCTCCCTAAAAGTCGAACAGGGAAAGCGGACTGTCACGGAGAAGAGGTTCAGTTTCTTCCCTTGCACGTCTTAAGTGCTTAGAACACCGCGCTTGTGCTCTAATTGGGTGCATGCAAATGTTTGAGGCCCGAACAAGGCTATTTCTCTCGGGATGCAAAGAGGATGAATGACAAGGAACATCAGGAGGAAAAACAACTGGCTGGCTGTTTCTTTTGGAATTTGAATAAAATTCAATATTTGATTAAATAGGTTCATTTGCAAAGATACTGAACACAGTTTTTATATCCAAGATGTGGCCTTCTGGTGCAGGTTCACTGACATTCAGTTTACCATGCACACACATTCACTAGTTCCTTTCTATTAGAAGGGGTAACAAGGTAGTGTGCTCTATTACGTACAACATATATGCCTAATGTGCTGGACTCAGAATGGATTTATCCGATAAGCTGGTGTTCTTAATAGTTCTTATCTTGGCTACTTTGTTCAGGGAAACAGATGATGTCTTCTGCGGTGGGAAAGAATTGTTCCTTAAGAATCCAATTATTCATTACAGTTTGAAAAGCCATGGACTAAAAATAAAAACAATAATGACAATCATGAAGGTACCATTTCATCCCATTTCTCCTCATTTCTATTGATCTTTTCTAAGAGTAACTGCATAACAGGTTCACATATGGCCTTGTCTACCTAAACTGAAGTAAGATGACTTGCTGTTATCTTACTTCAGTAAGATAACCAGAATCTCTGGTTCCCAGAGATTTCTTTAAACTAAAAGCTTGAGAATTTTGCCTAGACACCATCAGGTAAGTCAAGGGGAGAACTCATCGCCATACAAGGATGGAGACAGGAGAAAAGCAGACCCAGCCTCTCAGCAAACACTCAGATCCTCACTGGCTTCAGAACTGTGTGAACTCTAGAAAAGGATGCTTGCCTATCTTCTTCCTGAGAAATAATACAGCAAAGAGATAAACGGCTAAAAGGGCGAGATCATAGAAGGGAAAAGGGAAAGAAACAGAGGCTGGAAGGCCGGCATATGGGAGATGTAATCATTCATTGCAGCAAGAGGCCAAAATTATTTAGCTACACAAAACAAACAACTCCAGGTGTAAGCAACTAACATTTCATATGAATACAGGTGTTTCCAAACCGTTGCTGGTAAGCAGAATCTTCTATGGTAAGACAGAGGTGAAGTTATTCCTCTGAAGAAGAAGCAACTAAATTCTCTTTAAAGTCTTTGATATGCATAGAAAGAAAAGGAAGTTCTTTCTATTCAAATCCTCAAAATTCCTCAGGGGATTTAGAGAGGGTGAGACAGTGAGCATAGTCAACACTTAGAGCGATCTAAAGATTTTTTTCTTAGAAGACCCAACTTATTAAAAAAAAAAAAGCACAGGCATAATTATCTGGATACGGTGACAAGTCTAAAAAAAAACAAAACAAAACCAGAAACTGGAATCTTGAGTTAAAGAGTTTAGTATGGCCTTATAAGACTTTGAAACCTGGCTTCACATATTCATCCAAATGGGCACGTCCCTTTCCTGTGTGTGTGCGCGCACAGGCGCACAAGTGAGAGAGAGAGAAACAACCCACCATCACTACCACTGGCTTCAAAATGAAGTAAGGGATCTCTGAGGAGCAATGGGGTCTAGCCCTGGACATGAGCCTGGTATGAACCCCAGAAGGTGCTCTCCTGCAGAGGGTAAAAAATAAACGTTCAAGGTCTGTGTCTGTACTTTGCCTTTCTCATCACCAACAGCTATAGTCCAATCTGACCAATGTTTATTGCCCGCTTATGATGTGTAAGGCATGGTGCCTGGCGCAGCTTTGATTCATGACTGGTGGATTAAACTTTAGATCTCTGAAAGTTAGAAGTTAAATCAGCAACCAAACCAAGACTCGATTTCTATTTACATCTTAAGTCCTCAAATCTTTCTCTCAAGATGTTATTCTCTTCTTCCTCTCTATGGAAAGAGACAATGTGCTTAACTACCCAAGTGTGTCTCATACTTGTGGCTCACATTCACCTTATCAGAAATCTTCACTGTTATCCTGAGCTGGCTGGAAGGAGATGAACTTCATATCAAGGAAAACACATTTCCACCATAGCTGGGACTTTGCACTTACACGGCAGCCTCTGGAGTAGGGTTAGATATGAAAATGTCAATCTCTAGTCATCAAGACGATTGCTCAAAACCCTTAATTTAGCAACAGCCAACTTAATTGCTAAATTTTATATCCATCTGGCAAGTTATAGAAAAGAAATGTCTCTAGTTGCCCCCCAATGCTACTATTCTACTCCCCCAAAACATCAACAACCACAAGATTTTAAAAAATTTACTGAAAGGACCAATTTACAGAGAAAAAAATCGTGAGTTAAAAATAGCTAGAGTTCAGGACAGGTCTAATAAAAAAAATATATCTGGCATCTCTACATAAAAGTCAGGTTCAAAGTATAAAAGAGACATAAAAAGAGGCATTTTTAAAGTCGAATACGGCTGAGTTTTATATTTAATTGTGCTCTCTCGCTTTCCAAAATAATTTGCTTTGTGTATGTTAGGACAAAAGATTTCTGTGTATGGCTGAACAGAGGTTAATCATGCATAGAGGCAGCTGCACCAGACCCAAAGAACAGACCTTGGGTGAACGGGAGAGAGATGGATACCGTCTGAATAAATCAGTACCTGTATATTTCCTTTAAAACAAACAAACAAAAGAACACGCCTCACTTAAAGAATAAGGAGAGACTCTAACTCCCTATCCACAACCATCTTTCTCCCACTGCAGCCTCCCATCAGTAGACTGTTCCTCATAAGATTTAATCAGGCCTTCTTTAAACAGACCAGGAGGCTTATAGATTAACTAAAGGGAGAATTCTTCTTATGGAGTCTTAGGGATCGGAAAACTGATTTTTCTCTCTTTACTCTGCTATGAAACTTACATTAAAATAAAACCTGATAGAATTCAATATTACAATGAGATTTTTCTTTTTTTCCACCTCTAAATCTACTCTTGGGGAAAAAAAAAAAAAAGGATTAGAAGATAATACCTGAAGAAACAGCAGAAAAAAACCCTGCTGCAAAAGCACAAATTAAATACTACCACTTTAGGGCAATTAACAACTTGTGAAAGTTACAAAAATGTTGGTTTCCTGTGAAGCTTTTGTGCAACCAGAAGTGCCACACGCGTGCTGAATAAAGCCTATTACTCTGAAGAAGAGGAAAGACTGCATTCTTTAGTAATCTACATCATTCTAAATAATGTGTAAACCTGACCTTCTGGGAAGCCTTTTTGGTTTGGGCTTGTTTTCCTTGGGGGGCAAATGAAAGGATATTGCACTTCCCGAATAAGGTGAGATTTCGGACATGTCTTGAAGATCGCCACACTCGGATTTGATGAGAGACAAGGAGAGCCCTTCTGCGGTGCTGGGTGGATGTGCTGGTGAACAAGGATGGTGGCTCAGGTGGTGGGATGACATCTTGGTCCTCAGACTCGTGGTCTCCCTAGTTAAGTCTAAGGATTCAGGAGAGGCTCTGTCTTTTCCCGAGAAGGAGCCGGAGGGAGCACCTAATGGACTCTGAAACGGGTAGGCCATCAAGGGGAGGGGAAAGGGGTGGCGGAAGGTGGACGTGGTAAAGCCTGCGGTGGCCGACAGAGGCGACTGGTGCAGGGGCTGGTGGTGACCGCCGGCAGGGGGGCCGGAGGCAGACTGGTCAGATGAGTTTTTGCGGACCACCAGGGGCAGTGCTTCTGTCTGGTCTGTGGAACTGGGCATCTGCACATTGCCAAAGGTGTCCAGGGGGTTCGGAATGATGACATCACCAAAGCACTGCAGGCGCTGGTTGGCGGTGTGGAAATTGTGGTTCTCCCCGTTGACTGCAAATCTGGCCTGGGGGATCTGGAGCGGCGGAAAGACCTGAGGAACCTGGCGAGAGGGTTTGGCGGAGAAGACTTTGACCACAGTGTCCACAACTTGCGACATGGCAGTGTTCAGTTCTTGTTTCAAGGTCTCGGCCAAATGTTTGCCTTCGGGTTGTAAGGAGTTTGGCCCGTGGTCTCTTTCTTTGTTGTTGCCTTCTCGCTTTGGCTTGTTTTCGGCCATTTCCTGCTCCCGGATCAGGGCCCGGGCTCGGTCGATGAACTGCCCCGGGTCCAGCTCGCACATCTCATTGTCTGACCTCCCCACGGAGTCCTGGGCCCTGGCATCCAGGATCTCCGAGCGCATGCTGTCTTCAGACAGGTTCCCATCTTCATCATTTTCAGAATCAGTGCTGTCATAGATCTGGTAGAACTTTTCCTGCAGCTGGCGCAGCTGTTTCTGCATGTCCTCCAGCTGCTGTTTCAGCTGTCGGCGCTCCTCTCGCTTCTGTTCTTTGCGGGCTGAAACCAGCTGCTGGAAACTCTGTTGCTGCTGCTGGGGCAGCTTCTGCTTGCGTTTGTTTTCTCGGTAACTTTCTCGGGGACTCACAGACTGCGGGGCCATATCTCTTTCATTTTCATTGCCCCGTAATGCCACACTGGGGGAATGGCTCATACCCCGGATTATATTCTCAACCCGGGCGCGTTTTGCTCTCAGGTGCTCGTCACATAAGCGATCCATATCAAACTGGCTCATAGTAGGCCTGCCAAAAGGGGAAAGACACTCTGGGGGGCTGTCTCTTGAAGAGTTGCTGCATATATCCTCCTGATGTACTTCGGAGCCTGTACTAGAGAGACCGCTGGCTTGGAAACTGGGCTCCGTGCCACCATTTTTGTTCATGTTATTTTTCAACAGCTGGGAAATTATGGTTGCTCCTGGAAAAGGCATCATGGCATCTTCATATGAGTTCGCCCTCTTCAGCAGCTTGCGGAGTACATTTGACTTTTCCCCATCTGCATGCTGCACCACTGAATACTCAACATCCTGCTCGGAACCTTGGGGATTCATGGCACTAAAAAACGTTGCTCTTGCCTTAGCAAAAAATGCAGATGCTGTCCCTACCGTCCTTTTCACTCCAATGTCAACTCTTCTCCTCTTGGTTTGCCGGCTTAAGAGGGCTGTGCTGTCATGGTCAGGCATCACTGGACAGTTATTGTGCCATCTTCAAAAGCTCGTCAGCTGGGCACAGCTCAAGAATCCTGGGACCCTGGCCAACAGAACAAAAGGACTGATGAATCATTTTCTTTAAATTTCTCCAAATTTCCTGACCTCAATCCTGAATCAAATGCAAAATGCATAGGCTCTGGGATTTATGGCACATTACAATTATTGCAATTTATTATGCACTCTGCTTGAAATGAAACATTTTTAAATATTTCTGCTCCACTGGTTTAAGATGGATTAAGATTAAAAAAAAAAAAAAAAGCAAAAACTGCTTAAGCACCAGTAATATGATTCTCTTTCACAAATGCCTAAAATGATACTGTTTATCTTCAGAAGAAACAGTAGATTATAAGAACACAGCCTCTGACAACCAATTGATTAAATTTTGGGCACTGAGATTCATATTACAAAAGAAGATAAAAGTGGTCTATACTTAAGAAATAAGGTTAAATTTTGAGGATGCGTGAAATTTGGATGAAAAATTCCATTTCCGCGATAAAATTATTGGTGGCTTTAACGCGATTAAGGGGAAAAAATGACTCTAAAAATGCAAATATTTCACACACACCCTTTATTACTGAATTTTAAAACATTTTTGTCATATGTGAAATGGGGAGGAGAACACTCCCATCAGCATCTTTCCAACATAAATGGCCAATTTAGCATGGAAATAAGTGCACAAATACTCATTCTACAAGTCTGCTTATTTAGCACAGATATGTGCTTTTTATTACTAAAATCACATTTGAAGATGGTATCTGTTGCTGGATTTTAATGTAAGTATGAGAATATTTATAAATTTTCATGATGTCGTTTTTGATGACTTCAATTATTATAAAGTTGGACTCAGTGCAGAAGAAGGACATTGTCACATTTTAGAAATCAATATGTGGAACAATAAATTGAGTTAGGCAAGGACAAATACATCTTCAGTGCTAGTTTTTTTTTCTATAATCTGCCAAAATAATACTTCAAATGCCTAAAGAAGCTCTTTAACATACACCATTTGTGAATCTTATTTCTTGTGCCAAATTAAAGGATGAGGAAAAACACAGGCGGAAGAAAAAGACTGAAGGAAGATATATAAAGAAGAAAGAAAATAACATCACTTAAATATGTGAGAAAGGGAAATACCGTCTCTGTATATGAACTTCCATTGTTTCTTGGGAACACAATATAAAAAGGCACTTGACATTTTTTTGTGACGTTAACCAGCGATGCTAACCCCAAATTTTGTATAAATGTTAGGATGTCGCATCTTTTTGCTTACAATGAACGTTTTATGAAGAAAATGAAAAATTTTTTTCACACAGGGTTTATCTAATATTAAACTTCACGTTTGCTTAACAGAGCACATCTTCACAATAACAGGGTCTATTGCCAAAGGCAGCGTGCAGTGTTTGGAACAGCTCCCATCTCTTTCGGTTCACCTGTAAAAACATCTACGTGCTCCCTAGGACTGCATCTGTGGCTAGTTTTAAAGAATGACTATCCATGCAAATAGGCATAATTTCAGCATGAAATAACCTGTAAAAATCAAGAAAATGCTCAATGCTTAGACGGCAATGTGTATTTTTTTAAGCGACAAAGATTTCATCATGTAGCCCTTGTTCTCAGTTTTTATATGAAGATAATACATTTAAATAAAGGCTGTATCAGAGTGTCAAGAAAACAACATGATGCTTTTTTGTATGTTTTTTTGGATGCTTGAGGGTAAAATACTTTTTTGTGTGCCTCAGGATAAAATTTCCTGAACTTGGAATGGAAACAGATCTTGATAACTTCAATGTATAGGGTTCAAAACTGAATTCAAGATGATTGTGACCCCTCACACATTAATAAATGAAATTGGTTTCAGGAATACAAAAATGCAATGGCAATTATTTCACTAACATGTTAGATCTGATAAATCAGGTGCAGCTGTCAGGTGAGAGAAAGAAAAAAGGGGAGACGGAGACAAACAAGAAAAAAGATGAATTATTTTAAAGCTCAGAAAGACTTGCATATTGAGGTGGGATGTCTTTGCGAGGAGGACTTTGTGTGTGTAGATCAGCTTTTCAAAAATAGAGTTTATTGCCATTCTTTAAAAATTTTACCTCTTGTCTTTTTGGGTGCAAATCATTTTCTCTCTAATATCACCTGAAAAGCACATAGATCACCAATCAAAATGTTGCACAAACTTTCTGCAGTATTTTCTTGCCCTGTTCCTCTTAACATCCAATCTGGGTTTTCCCCCTACCCATCCTTGCTACAGGAAGAGCATCTCTGCAACAGAGGCTCAGAAACAACACGCTGGTGTAAGAGATGAGCACAAGGTCATCCCCAGCCATCCTTCCCTTCCCAGCTGCTATTTACCTCTGCGTCAACTGCACTTCCTCTCATCTAGCCTAGGTATCAACAGCTGCATCCCTACCTCATGCCTGAGCCAAGGGGAAGGCTGTGCTCTTCCTAAGGTGGAGAGAAATCACATTCTCATCTTCAGTGGAGAATACATGTTAATTAAACGTGCTTGTTGGGTCTTTTAAGAAGAAAATATCCTGTAACTTCCCTCAAATTCACCGAACGAAACTGATTTTTGCAATTTTCTCTCAACTGGTCAGCATTCTTGGATTAAATAATGATTTGTTTGTTTGGGGCTAAGAAAATTTAAATATTTTGGGGTCTTATTGTAAAATGTACAGCTGAGACATAAGAATCAGGACAAAACAAATGAGAAAACTAGGAAAAATTATATAATCCAGCAAGACAAGGCATTATATTAGGAGGCGTGAATAAATAGATCTCTATGTATAGCTTTGACCTAAACTCAGAAATAAAGGTATAGTAGTCATACACATTGGGATTATAACCCATGAAGGCTATAGGCAAGATTAAATAATTATAACTGGCGGACTGTAGTACTTTATTAGCATCATGTTTCACAAACAAGATATATATATATATATATATATATATATATGTATATATATGAATATTTTACCGCAGAAGAAAATGCATTGTTAAATGACTATAATGTAAATTAAATCACTTGAAAACACTTTCAAAGGTGCTTCCATGATTTCCCAATTCAGAATTTAGAGAATGCTATGCAATTAATTTATCACTGATATCATCCTGTCCATTAAGATTTTAAAAAATTCCTTTATTTCTCAATATATGTACTAAGCCATATGTTTCAACTACAATTATTACTGATTCTTATTATGTTTTAATTTTTATATTAATTTTGAGTTTAACCCAGCGATATGAACCTTTTGATCAGTGAACATCAGTATCAGCAAGTATGCAGAAAAATACTGACGTAGCATTTGAACCCAAATGTATTATCGATTGGATACACATATTCTATTCCTGTAAACTCCTCTGTAATTAATATGAAAATCTACATAGAATATTTTTATTATTAAATATTGTGTTGTACCACTTGGCATCTAACTACATAAACACTTTAATAATTCCTATACGAAGGGTATCTTAACATTAGCAGATTCCTCCCAGAAAAAGGTAAGAACGTTCAACTATGATCAAGTCAGATTTTAACTACTCCAAAAGATTCTTCATTAAAATCTGAATTATCTGGAGAATGTCAGATAAGTTAACATGGAGAATCCTAAGGAAGCTGATGACAACGTTAGTAGAAAAGAATTTTCAGGGAAGCATTTCAAAGGAACACTGCAGTGTGAAGTAGAAAGTGCTGAAGTGTTCTGCTTTAATAAAGAAGTTATTTGGGGAAGGGGATGCAACTTTTATGCCTCGATCTGGAGTCCAGATTCTAGACAAAGAAGTGATCACTATGATTACTACTCAGGTAGTTCAGTCAAATCTTTCATGAGAAGGGGAAGGGTAAGGTTGGCATGGTTTCCTGCTTGGATGATTTAGCCTATCTGTCTTTGTTGATAAAATGATTTGAAGAAATTGCTCAAGCCTACACTTTACTTCTTTTAGAAAACAACCTTTGAGTGGGCCTCTGATCTACTTGGGTCAAGCCGCTTATGAAACTGCAAGTGGAAGAACACTAACAAAGAACCTTGTAAATCCATCTGGAAATCAGTAATTCAAGGGGGGAAATCAGATGATTTGATTTAGGTACTCCCCCACCCCTGCCCTTTACCAAGCTGTCCCCTTCACTGTATTTAAGAGTTCATTTCTGCTAATTAGCAACTTTTCCTTTGGAGATGTTTCTGCTCACTATCAGGCTAAGAAAGTCTTTGATGTTTATTGTGAGGAACCCACTTGACATTAGTTAATACTTAAATTAACTAACATTGTATTGTCAAAATCTTATATCAGGTTTAAATTTTCCTATGATAATAGAGATCTCAAATCAGAACCATTTTATCTTAAATTCCTCCATTCTATCAAAAATTTCATACATTTTTCACCTGCAAGATGAACACAGAGTATTTTCTGAGACACGCCTAAAATATTAAAAAGTAATAAGTCACCAAATTAGTAAATAAAAGAGAGTGAGAAATAACTTCAAGAAGAAACACTTACATTTATTTTTTTTCTGAAGAGAATTGAAATACTCTAAATGTCCTTTGAAGCTTTCGAATACACCAGGCAATAAGGTTTTAGAAATTCCTTATGTATATGTCCTTTCCAATTTATACAGATACTTAATTAGAACCCAGTAATAATATATCATGCACAATCCATCTTCATATTATAAAATCAGTAACATTTTATAATCTTTTGTTAATCTTGAACCTAAATATTCCTTATATTTACAGTTGCAAATGCAAAACAATGCCTCTAAGAAATTCATGAAAAAAGGTCTATTTCATTTTGAAAAAATAAAGAGTACGCCTGGAAGCTAGGTTATGTTTTAAGATTGTAAGTGCTACTTATAGAGGAAAGATGCAAGGGAATGAATAAAGTGAGAACAAAGATGCATGTGAGGTATGCATGACTTTTTCCCCACAAGGTCTTGGTGATTAACCTAAATAGAATTCTGCACAATGGACATATAAAAATATCAATAAGTGCCAAGCACAGATAACCCTTATTAAAAATAAAGCAAATGACATATCCATAGATGACATTTTAGTTATGAAAGAACTTCAAAAGCATCCAAAGAAAGTATTAGGAGGAACTTGGATGTTTAAGTCAAAAGAATAAAATGACACATACTATCTCATTTTCATGAAACAAGGATGATCACCCAAGCCACCAAACCAACCAACAAAAAACCATTCACCATCTAATCTATTTCTATGCAACTCAAGAAGTAGCCTGTTTAAAGAAAAAAAATTAAAAGGTCCGATTTTGAGAATCCATATACTGTGCTTACCCTGAATTCTCAATAGCTTCCCTCACACATGAAGGCACAGTCCTTACTTTCATCTATTTTACTATTGCAGAAACAGGTCCATGTTGTAGCACATGGACAGGTTAAGCAAATTACTCCCCTTTTTCTTCTTCACCACCCACAGCCCATTTCATTTTGAAAATGCTCAGAAGTTCTTGCAAGAAACTTCAGAGAACTGACTGCCTACATCTTGCATCAAATAGGAAAGCACAGTTACCTCTCACATACTTGAGATTTTCCTTCTCCATCAAAGTAATAACTAGGACATCTGGCACATGTCTGGTACAATGACAGGCTCATTCTACTTTATGAGAGTATTTAACATACGACCTGAAAGAGTTTATGCACATACCTATTCCTTCTGGGCAGGGAGAAAGCGCGCTAAAGAACATAAGCTTTAAAAACAGTAACACTTTCAAACTGACTTTGGTATTCTTGGCAGTTACACACACCATCCATGGATGTCCAAAGCGCGCGCACACACACACACACACAAGACGGTCTCACTACTCCCCCCCCCCCCCGAATGCCCCCAAAGACCTGGGAAATAGGCGTAAACCAGAGGGAAGCGAAGGGAAAGTCAATCTCCCTCCACCTGCTGCCTGAAGTGGGGGTACTTTCAGCTGCCTGGCAGACAGGAGCCCGAGACACAGCCTCAGCAGCAGCCTGCCAACATCCTTAAGAAAAATAAACAAACACATACCAACTTGTCCTCCACCCCCAACCAAAGAACTCACATGGCAGGGCTCAAAACATAACAACAGCGCAGTTCCCATGAGCCCGGACAATCCTATTAACCAAGGCAACCATAAACCCATAAACCTCCGCAACCCTGGAGCACACCCTGAGGTCTGGAACTGTACAGACACACACAGACACAGAGGAAATTTGCACCTGTCTTTCTTGACATAACACACCTGTCAGGCCCTGCCCATGGCGCAGCTCTCGGCTAATAGACCTTTGTCTACCTAATCCAGGAAAGGACATTATTATAATTTTTTTTTTTTTGTAAAGGAGGTTATAGATGGGAGAGAAGAGGTGGGGGGGGGGAGAACAAGACAAGAGACTTCTAGCCTTGACTTTGAGAGCAGGCCACCCTGTGCTTGCACTGTTATTATAAGCTCAAGGAGACAACACAGACCTTCTGGGAAAAATAAAAACAAGCAGGTGAGTTCCCAGCCTTCCCCCAGGCGGAGTGGGTTCTGGATTGCCAAGAACAGAAGTTTCACACTCCAGCCTGCCTCCTTGGGCTATTTAAGACTGTCGCTCAACCCCTCCTCCCAGGTCTTCTGTCGGCCAGCCTGGAGGACTCTCAACTTCCGAAAAAAAGCTGAGAAGTGCGGGAGACCTGTGAGTCTCTCTCCAAAGCTACTCCCCCTTTGCCTCCCTTCCGCCCCCCGCCCCCCGCCCCCCTCACCTCGCCCCTCCAATCCATACCCTCCACCTACGTTCAGTTTTAGCAGGAGGAGTAAGTGGCTGGCACAGCAGAAGAACCAACAATTTGCTAACCTGGGCTTTGGGTAATGTCTCCCCCCAGCTTGCCCCCGTCGTCCCCCTCCTTGCCGGTTCAGGCAAGATAGCAGCTCTTCTCGCCCCCTCACTATTCTTCCCAGTAACAATCACTCTCACCTCTTCACTCCTCCCTCTCCAGTCCTCCGGAGTGGGGCAAAATTGCAGGTACCACCCAGACGAACCAAGATCAGATCGAAGCAGCCCAACCACGTCGACTGCCAGCGGTGACTGCGAGCACATCCGCTGCCCGAGAACATCCTCTACCCCCACCCGGACCTCGATCTTTCCATCCTCCCGCCGCGCTTGAGCCCCAGTCCTCCCACCACAGGACCCCTGAGGCTCCCGGTGCCACCTTACCCTACTCAACTTGACCTAGCCCTGGGTCCTGGGAGCACAGGGGAGGGGCGCCGTGCTCGTTTCCCAGGACCATCTCTCCATTGCTCCAACCCTGATTTCAACATTTCGGCTTCGACAGCGTTTTGAGAGGAAAGTAACAGAGCGCCCCCCCCACACACACACCTCCCTCTCCCTTCCTCCCTACTCCCTGGCCCTCTGCTGGGGTTAAAAAGGAGAAGTGAAAGGTATGCAAATGACAAGCAAATTGGAAGATCCTGGAAGAAAGGCAGCTATAATAAACAAGACAAAGAGCAAGGACGTGGGGACTAGCCCAGGAGTTTTCACCGGGGGAGATGGGAAGGATGAGGCTGGGAGGAGAGCGGGGATCCAGACGAACAAAAAGCGACCCGGTCCCCCTCGCGGTCCTCTCTCCTGGGAAGAGAGGGCAAGAGAAAGAAGGAAAGGAAGGAAAAGCCTCCTCCCCCTCCAGAAACAGTACACAAAAGGTGACAAGATCAGCGACACGTCCAGCACTATCAGCCTCCCCCCTCTCGCCAACACCACCCCCCAGCCACCAGCAGGAAAGAGAAAGAAAGAAAAGCCGAGCGGATCACTTACTCGTAGGAACTGGGAGAGGCGGAGCGCTGAGTTCCACTGAGGCTTCTGCTTAGAAACTGTTTAGACACTATTTTATTATGATTCATTTAAAGAACACCATTTTCTCCTGGGGAGGGTGGAAAGATGTTTACACGAGTATGAGTAATGGGAGTCTCTTTTCTTTTCTTCTCATTCAAGAACAAGCCGGTACAAGTGATTCTGGAAAAGGGGAGGGGACTCGCGAGGGGGAGAAGATACTTACTCGGTGCAGAGAGCAGTGGGACCGAGCCTTTTTTGCAGGCGGAGAGAGGAAAACACGCGCGCGCACACGCACGGTGAGATCTTGCGGGTGATGAATATGATAATGGGACAAGGGACGGTGAGTCCGTGCGGGAGCGCGCGAGCGGGCCGACGGGGAGAATGAGGGGAGAGAGAGGAGAGGGTGGGCAGGGAGAGGAGAGGAGGGAAGACAAGAAGAGAGGAGAGAGAGGAAGAGAAGAGGCGAGAGGAGGAGAGAGGAGAATAGGAGAAGAGAGAAGAGAAGAGAAGAGAGTAGAAGAGGGGAGAGATGAGAGGAGAGAAGAGGAGCGAAGCGGAGAGGGAGCAGGCGGACCCGGCGAGAGCTCTTTTGCGCCGCTCTGCTTTCCCCGGCTGCAATGGTGTATTATTTCAGAGCGCTCCCTCAGCTGAGGGCTCCGCTCCACAACAAGATTTACTTTAAGACACAGCTGAAGGAAACAGGAAGACTGCACGTCACAGTCTGACTGACGTACCCGGCCCCAGCACCCAATCGCGAGGCGCCTTCGGATTCAAGGGGGGATAGCGAGGCAAGAGAACTTGGGAGGAAAAAAAATATAAAAGGGGTGGGGGTGAGGGGCTGGGAGGAGAGGAGGGGAGAGGGGCCCCGCGCTCCCCTCCCCCGCCTCCATCCCCGCCCCCACCCCCCCCTCACCCGCGCGCAGCCACTGCTTGGGGGCGACCGGATCGCCGCGCCCGGGCCGGAGCGAGCCATCTGCGGGCGCTGTGCAAAGCCGGCGACCGCGCGAGCGCCGCTCAGCTCACACTCGCTCTTCCAGGACGCAGGTCTTTTTTTTTTTTTTTTCCCCTTCATTTCCCAGATACAGCTGATCGAGTTCGCTGAGCGGCAGAGCGAGTGAGCGCTCCTCGGACAGGGGTGGAGGAAGGCACAGAAAAGTATACTGGAGAAAAAGTGGAGGTTTTAGGGGTGGGGTGGTCTAAGAGGAGGGAGTGAGGATCCTCAAAACATTCCACTTTTTAAATGATCATAGCTAGTATCAGGAATACATGTCACCCTTGCTTCCTTTTAAAGGAGAGGTGGACAATAAAATACAGGTAGGTTTGGGATTAAAATAATAGGTGCTAGGGGTTTCACACCGGCTCCGCTGCATCTGATATAAGAAGACTAGTATTGGCTGAATCCCAGTCAATCTCCCGTCAAAATTGTTAGGAAGAATATTTGTCCTTGGCTACCTCTAACAACTTTATTTGGATTGTAGGTACAGCAACCTTTACGGGAAAAAAAAATGTTACAAACAGTACCACGCGATTACGCTCAGTAACTCACTCACCCCAGAATGATTAAAGAGAGAGGTTTCAAATAGGATTTACACAGTTTTGACCTCTGGGTAACAAACTTTAAAGTATACTCGGCAAGAAATTTCAAACGCTTAAATTTCGGGCTTCTAAGTCAAGCCATAGAAAATTCACTTTGGTTTGACATTTCTTGGACGAAAAATAACCAGCAAGACTTCTTTAGATAACGTGGCTCTTAAAGGGCTTCTTGGGATTTGAAAGTTGCTAATGCTAAAGCGCAAGCGCCCAGCCGCAGCTAGAATGTCTCTTTCACCGGGCACAGTAAACGGCTTTTAATAAAGCAAATGCGCTTATGACTTAAAGATCCTATAAAAGCTAGGACTTGCAAGGGCTGCGAAGCAGAAACATTCATACCTAGTCGATAAGACACTCATTTTTTGGTAGGATGGGGACAAGTATTTTTCGTGTGTCCCTCGAATTTAATCAGATCAAAGGTTGAATCATGTTGCGTCGTGACAACAGAGTGTTTGTGAAGTGTGTTACAAGTATACTGGCCGATTACCACCATCTTCTGCAACACACGCACGCACACACTTTTCCTAGGACACTTACAATCTCAGCCTCAAATTCATCAAACTGTGAAGTCAAATCTTTGAATAAGAATAGTGATGGTACTATGTTCGAGTCCACACCCTGTAGGAAACTTTTGGCACGGGACTCAAACATTGCAAAGAAGAAGAAAAAAAAATCAGGCCGGCCCGGTTAGGTGTTGGGGATAAGAAAAAAAGACTTGCTTGAGCATCTCCAGCCTTCATTTCTCCCCTTTTGCCGCCTCCTGACACTCCCCCCCCACCCCATTACGGAAACAACACAGACCCTCACAAACACACTACTCACACTTCCAATGATCGGCTACTGTATTAAGTGTTCTAACTGAGAAGGGACAATTTAGGCTGGGGACAGAATCTATCAACGTGCCCATTACATACAGGATGGAATACTGCTTCTGTTGGTTGGGTCCTTTCGAGGGAAGCGGGTGTACTGAGCGGGGAAATGTGGGTTCTGTGAATGAATCAAGGCTACTTCCTTTCTTCTTTTTCGCCCTATTATTTTCCTTAAGTATCCCAGTATGTACATGTGAGCGCCAGCCCACAAATAAACTGGCAGGAGTAAAGGATACATGCCCTCCACACCTTAAAACCATCTGCTCAGTTTGACATTTAAAAGGGAGGAGGGCAGGGAAGGAGGAGGGGGAGAAGGGGGAAGAAAGGAAGCTGGGAGGGAGAAAAGGTTCAGACCTTGGAAGGAAACGGCTTGAACTTTAGCCCACAAGTTTATGTCACTTGCACCTAGCGCTCGGGTGCACGTTTAGCACACACTACGCCCGGGAAGTGGCGGGGGGAAAAGTTCCCTGCGAGCCCCAGTAAGTCCTTTATCACTCCCGGGGGAAGGCAGGCCCCAGTCTTAGTCGGGGTAACCCGCTTGGCAAACAGGAAAGCTCCCCCACCCCCAGCCTCGGCGACGGAGGCTCGCGGCTTGCCAGCTCTGCCGCGGAGGTTCGCAGCCCGCATTTGGGCACAAGAGCGGCTTTTTGAAATAGCGCGCGCGACGCTGGACGCGCGAGCTCGGTCCACAGCCCAGCTCCGCGAGCTGCGTACGCGGAGCCCGGTCCTGTCCCCTAATGTCTAGGCGACGTACAGGCCAGGCTCCTGGCAACCTCTCTTGCCAGAGCTGCGGCGCTATCCCGGGTCTCGCACCGCCCTGGAGCAAGGCGTGAGGCCCGAGCCCTCTATCTCGGGCTACTCCCGGTTTGTTTTCTGATAGGCGAGAAGCGATCAGTCAGCCCCGGAGACAAGAAGTCGCCTAGATATTAGCTCCATCTCTGAAACCAGCGGCCAAGCCTAGGGTCAGTCCCTTTCTCCGCCCCAATGCCAACACAACCCCAATAACTTAAAAGTTAACACAAGTTCTGACTGGTCTTCCAACAAACCCTATCCCTGCAAGCTACATTTACTTATTTATCTGAAGGGTGATCTGCGCGTTCTTAGTCAAACTCTTGCACTTATCACTTATGCATCTGGTTCTGGGTTAAACACACTTCGCCTTGACATTTTCTCGGTGTATTTTACCCCTCCGGTTCTTTCTTAAAGCCAGTAAGTGGGGGTAGGAGAGAAGACTGCATATAAGTAATTTAAAACCTTGCAAACAACCGTCAGCAGATCTTAAACAAACCAATTCTGGGAATTTCAACTAGACCAGTTGAGAGACAAACGTGGATGTTTATTTCAGGAGAAGGATGCTGGAGATCCAGCCTGGACACACACACAACACCATCTACCACTCACCACCACCACCACCCTGAAAAGAGGAAGAGAAAGAAATAAAAAACAACTCAAGGGTGCAGGCCGGCCTGCTTCAGGCTGTCTAGAGGCAGACTGACTGCCTGCCGTATTCTCCCTCTCTCTCTCTCTCAATCCCTATGCCCAGTGTGACGCCAAGCCCAACCTGGATTTGTTCTGAATGGGGGGGAAAGTGAAATGCCACGAGATCAGTAGCAAGTAGCAGCTGCACGGTTTCTCTCCTGGGAACCCCACTGCTTAGAAGCCTCCCGAGTGATGTTTGTTTAACCAACAGCTTTCAAAGTAAACAGAAGAGAATCACTCCAAAGAAGCTGAAATATAACCCTTACAAGAATTTGGGGTAAGGGGGGTTGGCAGAAAAAAGTAATTTTTTAATTAATAAAGCCCCCACCCCCAAATCAGGGCCCATCACAACGCCTAAAGGAGCCTAGAATTGTCATAAAAATAAAAATTCATTGAAAGGATTCCTTACAATAAAGTGGCCTCGAAGAAAATCACTCTTCTCCCACAAACACACTCCCGCGGTTAGAGGGGGTTGGTTGTCAGTGACTGAAGGGGCACACTACTACTTGATTTTATGGAAGAAGGCGAAAACAATCAAAGAGAGGTACGTTCCCTGCCCCGGAGTAGAAAGGAGTAGGCTGGGAGCTCTGCGTCGCCAACCCTGGCTCTGCCTCAGGCACCGAACTTTCCAATATCAAGATATTAACAGATGGTGGTGAGCACATGGAGGGCTGTTACTTACATAATCCAGCCACTCCGCCTGGCCGCGCTGAGCCCGGCGAGGCGCCCGCCAGGCCGAGCGCGCGCCTTCCGAGGGGTGCCGTTGCCCGCCCCCCGCCCCGAAATAACTTGACTTTCTCCAACCCTACCCGGCTCTTTGAGGGCTAGGATTTGGAGAGGTCGTGATTTCAGAAAAAAATACACATCGATCTGCTTGTGCTTTATCCTCTTCAGTCCACAGTGGTGAAGAAGCCAAGGGCACAGGGAAGTGAAGGGGACGCTTTCGGGGATAACGGGGCGCTCTCCCTCCGAATCCGGGGGTGCTAGGGAGTGGGATTCGCGCCATTTACACCCCTCCCTCTTTGGCGCGGATCAGCATCTCTTTCCCTGTCCCTGAAATACAAGGGCAGTCTCGAGCTGCAGCCGGGGGGCATGGGGTGGGGTGAGGGTGTGAGTGTGAGGGGACGCCTCTGCACGCGGGGGCGCAGTGGGCAAAGTTACGCAGAGCCTCTGGGCACCGCTACATTTCCGAGCTTCGGCAGGATTTTAAGCACTGGTTCCCACGCGTGGGGAGCCCCTTTCGGGCCGGGTGGCGCCCGCTGCCTGCACGCCCTCAGCGCTTCCCCGGAGGCCCAGGCCCTCCCCGTGTGCCTGTGTACCTCCGCGTGCGTGCCCGGGGACAGGTTTGTTTGACGAGCCTCCTTCCCTCTGGCGACTCGGGGCCGCCGAAACTCGCGCGGCACACGCCTGCGTGTGTTGGAAAAGTTTCGGGTCGGGAGGGAACGCTGGGAGTCTCCTCTCCGGCCCCAAGGCGGCAATGGGGCTTCCTCGCCTGCAGCTTCCTCCCGGTCTCCTCCTCCCGCCCGGCCCTTCCTTCCTAGCCTCGGCCCCGCGCTAGGTGTCGCGGCCTCTCTGGCCCGGAGACGTCGCGCTCGAGAAGAGGCGGCCGTGGCGCCGCGCTGAGGGCGGAGGGCGCGCCCCTCCCTCCCGCGTGCCCCTTGGAGTGTGGGTCGCCCCGCGCCAAACCCGCGGCCCGGGCCTTTCCTGGGGGCCTCCGCACAGCCCCGCTGACCCGAGCTGGGCACACGCCGGACGCAGAGAGCAGCTACCTGCTCTCTGCCTGTTGCTGCGGGGCCGAAGCGGCGGCGAGACGGTGGACGCGCTTAACCTAAGAGGTTGGGGCCACCGCCGGGGACCCAGAGAGGGGCGGGGACCTTTGGAGGGCTGGAGACCTCCCCTTCTGCTCACCCCCTTTATTTCTTCGGTCTAAGGATATTTGGCCGTTACTCCCAGCTTCCCTTTCTTCGGTCTTTTAAGTCAAGGGTGTGAATTCGGAGGAGATGCTCTTTTCAGGGGCTTTGATGGTAGGATTTAAGTAATCCCTACTGCCCATCTTACAAGGCTTTTATTCAGGACGCCAGTGAGTTAGAAATAAATAGGTGTAGGCCAGGCGCACGCAGGGAAAAAGAGAAGGAAGCTCCCAGTTTGGATTTATTTGGGGGGAGAGAGAGTGACTCTGGAAAGTTGCATTTTGTTTAAATTAGAGCAAGACAAAGTTGAAAGCCAGATTTCTATAATTTTTCTGGTAATATTTCTTTTATGAAGTATCTAAGTGTCTGTTTGTCATCATTTTGAGATCAAAAGGAAAATCCATATGCTGCATAGTTTTTCAAAATTGCTATTTAAATATGTTTTAAGTGCTTTATCCAACGCGGAGAAGGCTGCTCAGAGGCAAGGCTGGTGACAGGGATATAGCGGGCTGGTTTGAGGTGGAGCAGGGGTCCCCAAGACGGGGCTAGTCAACAGGAATCACCAAGGAGGATTTTCAAAAATAAGGATTTCTGGGCCCACACCAGCTAGGCAATCAGCAGGAGGACGTGGGAATCTGGGGGTCATGCTGTGTTTCCAGTTACTGCTCAGCCAGTCGCTGCCTCTGTGACCGTGGGTGTGTCACTTTATCTGAGCCTCAGTTCTTTTTATCTGTTAAATGGTAATAGTATCCAACTCCTAATTGTAGAGAGTTTTACATAAGTAATATCGTTCAGCACATGACTGGCGCTCAATAAAAATGGAAACTATTTGGTCTACAAATGTGTGTTCTTCACACTTGCGCTGACCTGTACTCCTCCTGCACAGAGCCCTCTCCCATCCAATATTTTGGCGAAGCTAAGTGGACTGTCATTTGATGTGTACGTGTATGCACATTTTAGCTTATGCATACTGGCTACTTTGGACACTTTATATGCTCACCTCTCACCTTTTAAGCCATAAAAAATAGCATTGGTGTATGTTTGGAAGTTAGGCCCTGTGCTCTTGGACTTAGAACTGTCCATCAGTCCCACTGGCAGACAGGAGGCATTTACTGATGTGAAATCAATCTTTCTTTTTCTTTCTCTCCCTCCCTCTCTTTTCCTTCCTTCCTTCCTTTCCTCCTTTCTTTCTTTCTTCCTTTCCTTCTTCCTTCCTCCCTCCCTCTCTTTTCCTTCCTTCCTTCCTTTCCTCCTTCCTTTCCTTCTTCCTTTCCTTCTTTCTTTCACCTTCCCTGCTTTATAGATGGCAAACCTTTCCTACAGAAGCTGCCTGTCTCACCAACAAAGCCACAGGACGAACAGTTCTATTCAAGGAGGGAACAACAAGAAGGCAAAAAAGGGCAACATTCCTAGGTAAAACTAAAATGTATATCATCTACCATATGTTTTTACATGTGTGAATGAACAACTCCCCCAAATTTATGTCATGTAAAATACAACCCTTCTTAAAATTATGTTCAATCCAATGAGTAGGAACACACCCCAAGGTCATTAAGGGAGAGCCCAGCCAAAGACAGCTGTGAGAAGGGAAAGAAAGATAGAAGGGAAAGGAAGATAGGCGGGAAGGGGCCATCGCTGGCTGTGACTCTGCAGCAGGGTGAGGGGAAGAAAGCCAGAGGAATGGAATAGGCATAGCCAGCAGAGAACAGATCAAGAAGGCTGACACTTTTAGAACTGGAGATGGCTGTGAGTGGCTAATGAAACATCCCAAGGAAGGTATCCTCAGAAGGCTTGAGATTAGTAATCACTGCCTATTCCTGGGTTAAGGAAGAGATTTCCAGCTTGGGGCATCTGAGGGCCCAGTCCCTAGGCTGAATGAGCCCAGGGGCTGGGAGTGGGCACCCTTTACTCTCTGCATGAGGGAAAGCCCAAGCTTGATCCCTAGATGCCCGTCCTTCCAGCGTTTGTGTATATCTTTAGGCCAGTGTAGAAGATTCCTGCTCTGTGACTACTGGGGGTGAGAGAGGGATATGTCTGTGACTCTAGGGGACAAAACAAAGGCCCTCAACAACCATAGAGAAACACATATCCGGAGCCAGGCTGTAGGGAGACAGGTATCAGCTTCTGGTTTCTTACCCCCAAGCCCTCTCCTGGTGGTGGTCTTGGTGGAAGGAGTACTTTTGCCTATTCTTGTAGGGGAGGAGGGCAGGGGCAGAGGCTGAGAGGAAGATCTGGAGGAGCAGGGTGGGGTGGGGGGGTGGGAGAAGGGGGGTGGGAAGGGAGCGTGTGGGAGGGTGCCGGGTAGGGGTGAGGGGAGATTATAGGTGGAGGTAGGTGGACTAGGTGTCCTGCACATGGTAAGGGGCGGGGTGGGTAGCTGGCAGTGGGGCTGAGGGAGTGGAGTTCAGGGGAGAGGTGGGGCTGGGAGTGCGAGGGCCAAAGCGGATAACTGGAGGGGATGGGGGGTGCAGGAGGTCGGGGGTGGGCGAGGAGGCTGGGGGGTGGGGTGCCGGAAGGGGTGTGAAGTGTGGTTTGAGGGACGGAGTGGGAGGCGGGAGCGAAGGCGAGGCTGGAGGCTAAATCGGACCCTTGCTCCGGCTCGCGGGAAGGGCGCCTCCTGCGTCTGGCGAGGCTCTGGAATGCTCTGGGTCACCCGCTGATCCCGGTTGGCGGAAGGCCTCGGGCAGCACCCCCTCCCGGCAGCCGCCTCTCGGGGGCGGGCAGCCCGGGCTCCCCCCGTGCGCGGCGCTGTTGGTGCGCGTTCCCGATCCGGAGGGGTGTCGCCGTGCGTCCCCCACCCGCGGCTTCCCGCGCGCCCCGGCTCCGACGGGGGGTGGGTCCCCCCAGCGCCCCCGCACGGGCTCCGGGCAGCCAGCTTCCTCCTTCCTCCCAGCTCCACCTCCCCTCATCCCCATCCTAGGCCCCAGGGTGGCTCCCTCACTCCCCCAGGTCCCCGAAGCCCCATCCTTTTCCCTCCCGGGGCAGGCGGAGTTCACCTAATCTTCGGTGGTCTCAATGCTAATCTTCGGGGCTGGTGCCTGGGGAGAGAGGGCAGGAGGGGCTGCGGAACCCAAAGTGGGCTCAAAGAAGATAGAATCATTCAGCAGATAATTACTGTTTGCAAGACACTGCTGAGCGTGGCAGTTGGTGACCCTGTTGAGAGAGCGAGTGGACCGGACGATTTTGGTTCTTATCCAACACGGAGGGACAGTTATGATGTGTTCGATTTAGCCAGGTTTCTGAAACCTCGATCCGGAGCAGGAGTCTAGAGGAATCTGGGTGAGGGACAAAAGTGTCAACACCTCCTTCTCTCCATGTTTCAAAGTGGTCTTTCTGCGAGAATATGGGAGGGAGGGGCATAGGCATAGTGATGAGCAGTGATAGACAATTCTAGCATCTTCTGAGCACTTCCTACCTCAGAACTGCGCCAGATGCTTTATGTCCAGCACTTCCATTTTCTTCTAAAATGCCATAGGCTCTAAGACACACCATCCATTTAAATGTGCCCTTTGGGAGAAAAGGAAAACATAATGACCTTAAATGCACAATCGATTGTAGGACATATTGATTGCAGGAACATAATAAAATATGAGAAAAAGTGAACCTTAGCAGTGAAGAAATAAGTACATTAGGTGTAGTTCTCCCAACAGCCCTGATGAGAGTTATCCCTGCTGTATTGTATGGATGAGTAAACGGGGACAGGGAAGGTTTCACCACCTGCTTAAGGCCACAAAGCCGGTAAGTAGCCGTCAGAATCGGAACGCAGGTTTGCCTGCCTTCAGAGCCGGAACAGTTCCTCCTAGGGCACACGGCCTCTGCAGGGATGGGGCTTTGTCAGCTTCTTCATAGCCCAGGTTCTCTCTTGACCCTTTTACCATCAACACTCCCTCCCCCACCCTCCACGTTATGGAGATTTCCAGGAGGACAAATTCATTTGGGGGAGGGGGTACAAAACAGTCAAATTACATTTTTCAGATTCAGATAAAGTCTATAAAGGGTAAAACCCATGCATGCCAGGTTTTGCTGTGCACCGCAGGAAGTCGAATTCAAGGATCCCTGTATTGCTGAAAATAGAATTGTAAAAAATAAAAGGGGTGGAGGGAGAAAGTGAATGAAACTAATCCTATTAAACGTGGTAGCATGTTTCTGTGGCACGCAGGGAGAGATTAAGCACAGGAAAGGGGATAAGTACTGCTTCAGTTTCACTAAACTAATGTGACAACTTGTCATTGGAAATCTTTGCAGCTTGTTAGTAGATGACTAGCTGATTCAGAAGTGTTTTCTATCATTCCCTTTGTGTCTCCTGTGAGTTTTGTTTCTTTTTTCAATTTTCTTTCTTTTCCTGTTTCTTTCTTACCCATGCTGCTCTATTTTGCTTTTTAATCCTGCATGTCTCCTTCAAGTCAAAACATTTAGCTGGCTCTAATCAAGATTTAGTTTTGAAGATGCCCCTTGACCTCGTCTTGCCCAGAGAAGCCCCAAACGGGACTGACTGCTCTCCATCCTCAACCTGGGGTCTGTCTTGTGGCTTAAAAAACCAAGCTTCTGGGGAAAACCTCTCATTTCAGATTTCATTTTTCTGCACTCCTTCTTCTTTTCTTCTCTTTCTTTCTTTTTTGCTTTATCCTTTTATTCTCTCCTTTTTGCCTTTCATTTCCATCCTTTTTTCCCCTCACTTACCCCTTTCTCCTCTTCCCTGTTTTCCTCTCTAATTTCATTTTCTCTCTTGCTTTCCTCCCATCAATGGTTTCATTTTTTTTCCTAGAATTTCTTTTTCCTCTTTAATACACTCCAATAACTCTCTTATTCTTTCTTTCCTTCAGATAAGACAGTTACGTTGGCAGAGAAAAGCTAGGAATCCCTCATGGTAGTTACCGTGCTGGATTAGTTCCTGGCGAAGGGAAGGAGGCAACATTGTGGGGAAGGGGCCAGGGCAGATCACAGACATGCAGGGAACAAAGAGCTGATCTAAATCGTGAGGAAGAAAGAATTTTAGGCTTGGTCACTGTCTTTCCAAAGCAGGTGTCCAGCTTGTTTGGAAGCGTGGCTCACTGCCCCTCTCTCCTCTGCCTTGGCATCACTCTCTCCCACTTTCCTCCTCCCTCCCCCGCTCCAACTTTCCCCACTGGCTCACCACCAGAGGCGAGATGTTGAGTCAATGGAAAAACAACATTCGCCAACATTAAAGGGAGACTGTTTAGAAAAGGAAGGCCCTGCTGAGGTGCAGAGGAAGCCTGTACATTAACACGGGCCACCTCTTATCTGGGGCAGCTGGGCCCAAGCTGCCTGTGCTGATTCCCCAGCTTTGCCAAGAGGCCTTCAGCAGAGGCTGCCTGCTTTTTGGGGGCGGGGGGCTGATTCTTACCCACAGGCATCACCAGCATTTTTAGAAACACAAAGACATCGATTTTCTCCCAGGGACTTAATGGGAGACCCCAGGCCAATAAGCAAAGTTTCGCAAAAGGCAGCCCTGCTCTAGGCCTCTGTCTCTGGACACGCCTCACCATGAACCTGGCCCCTCTCATCTGCAGTCCTTCTGAGGACTCCCAAGCACGGGAAGGACTGGCCATTCTGACCCGAATGTGAATTAAGGGGAAGGACAAGCTAAAGTGACCCAAAGGAAAAGAAGAAAAAGGCATGTGGGTAGGTTCACCCTGGCTCTAAATTGCTTACCGTTAAGTCTTGAACCAGCTCCTGATGGGAAGATAAGGCAAATCTCTAATCAGTCAATAATTAACCGAAGCTCCATTAATGGTCCAGTCAACCAAAGCCTGCTGACACCTTCAGAACCCTGCTGGAGTGGGAGGGTTAGGTTGGACCTTTTGATAGAAAGATCTGTTTAGCCCGCTGTTCACTCCACTCACAGGTCACCATACAAGGGGTAAAGTTATTCCTGTGTCTGCCAGTGAAACCTTTTCTTAGTTTAACTCCTTTGGATAACTTTCTGAAATTTCACTTTTAGAAATCTCAATGTGTGTGTGTGTGTGTGTGTGTTGCGTTGTGTACAGAACAGCTTGGGGGTCCATTCAGTTCCAGGTCAGTTTGAATCAAATCCCAGATGTGTTCTGATTGTTACTACATTATTCTTCCTAGAGGATCGTATTTTCTCTCCCCAGCCTTGCTCATCTAAGTCTGTAGTTTATTCTCAGTGTCTGTAGATATTTCTGTTCCTCAGTGTTAGCTCCTCCTCAATTTGTGATCAAAGCAGAAATACGTTGTGAGTAATAAGCAGCCACACATCCCTACCAAAGCCTGCAGATAATTCTTGAATTTTAAAGAAGTAGGACTTTAAAAGACTAACGCAGATTTGCTTTTAGTACTTCTGGTGGATCCAGGTCTTTTTATTTCTTACAGAAGCAGATTTTTAGAAAGGGTGAGTTTAGGTCTTACATTTTCTTTTAATGGAAATTTTTTTTGTTTTTTGTTCTTGTTTTGCTTTACTTTGTTGTTCTTCTGTACAGCATTCAGTGTGCTACCGTAAGCTTGTAGTCAATCTATTAGACGAGAAAAATCAGTGTATTACGTGTAGTGTGAATTTTTCCTAAAGTCAAGTTGTAAGTCATGATTGTGTGTCAATCAATGAACTTGGTTCCTAATTTAATCTGTTCAAGCCACTTGAAAAATGTGTTCTTTTAGACATGGGAGGAATAGGGTGTGGGAGTGTGGCTTGATATGAATCCATCTCCATCACAGGAGAAAAACAACAAAAATGGCTTGTTTGCCTCCTAGGGTGTCAGTGGTTATTCCTGCATACAGAAGATGGTTCATCGAGCTACACTTCTATTGCCTCCCCGGCTCGGCCTCTGAAATCGTCTGCACAATTATTCTCCTCTCCTCATAGAACTTGGTAGCCTGGGTGCTCAGTTAATCTTGGGCTGCTTGGGGGAGTTGCCAATGGGTAGAAATTCCGCCAGTGATCCGTGACGCCCTTTTCCACAAATATTAATTGAGTGACAATTCTTTTCCCCCCCAAATCATCCATCTGTCCTTTCTTATGCAACCTTTGAGTTTCAAAAGGGTAGAAGGCAAGCTTTCTTTCTGGCACACATTTCACCTAAGAAGACAATCTGTGAATTAGGCAATATAATCTACTGTAGCCTTGTAAAGAAATCTGAAAGATTCACCAGCCTGAAGCAACATGTTACATATAAAACAGTTAAATTCAGCCTTCTTTTCCTTTGCCCATTAAAACTTCTCTTTCGGAAGGCAGCTGGTAACTGGCTAGATGCAATGTTGCTGTAATCATTTGGGGGACTGGGAGTAGGAAATGTAAGAGGGACACAGTGAGAAGTTTTCAAAAAAAAGTAGTCATTATTCAGTTTGTAGGTAAACAAATCTAGGATCCAGTTTTCTTAGTTTTTATGCTAATTTTTGATTATTTTGAAACATCAAAATCATCTCACTGATAAGAGTGCTGTTAAGTAAAGCATCAAGTTGTGTGTGTGGTGGTCCTGTTGCTTGGATATTAAAAGGAGATTTAAAAAAAATGGAACCGACATCTATTTTTCACTAGGTCGAAAGGCACTCATAATTACACTAATAATTTTTGAGTATCATACTAATGATGATAGGAAAATGTAGACCGTGACAGTGGCATGTTTATTTACGTTCACTATGAAAAAAAATGTTGCTTACCCCTCGAGAATTTCTTAAGGAAAAGAAAAATCAATCTCCATCAATGAGCAATATTTTTCTCCCCAAGGCATATTGATTTGAACATTGACTTCACAATGGGTGAGTTATTTCCCTCAGACCCCCTCTTATGAATTGTTAGGTGACATGTCTCTTATGAGACAATAAACATGCTGTTTCTTGCATAGTGATCGCATCAGGGAGATCCCAACTTCTGAATTGTGGTTGGTTTGGAATATTTCAGCTTCTGTGGGTCTGGGTTAAATATTTCTGTGGGATATATTCCAAGTTGAAAAAGTATTATCACTCGTCTTTCTGCCCTTTTAAATGAGGTATAGTTTTGGGGTTTTTTTTGTGGTACGCGGGCCTCTCACTGTTATGGCCTCTCCCGTTGCGTAGCACAGGCTCCAGACGCGCAGGCTCAGCGGCCATGGCTCACGGGCCCAGCCGCTCCGCAGCATGTGGGATCTTCCCAGACCGGGGCACGAACCCGTGTCCCCTACATCGGCAGGCGGACTCTCAACCACTGCGCCACCAGGGAAGCCCGAGGTATAGCTTTTTTGATGCTTGTGAAGGAGAATCTGGTGGCAGATTCTGCCTGCTCCTCCGCTGGGCATCCTCTCAGTTTGTGCGTGGACCCATGACTCATGTGTAGTCATGTAATGTCTTCATGATTTCCTTTTCTCCTTTTATGTAACAGGACAATGTTTCTCATTTGAAAATGAACCAGATTTTCAATTTACCAGAGAAACCAGTATGTAAAGGAAAATGGTAGTAGGTGGGGAGGGAGGAAAGAATAGGAAATGTAGAATTCTTGTTAACGTGATGGTCGTTCTTCAATTTATCTGTTAGAATTTGTGTATATTGTGTTTTCTTAATGAGTTTCTTAAAAGGGCTTATTTTCCCACCCATTTATTCTTCAACAAATATTCATTCACACTCCTATCATGTGCCAAACACTGTGTTCAACGTCGGTTGAGCACAGGATAAAGAAGACCCATCAGAGGCATTCACAGTGGTTGGGAAGACATTAGGCAGGATAGTTATGAAAATACTTCAGGAGCCCTGAAGCTTTTCTTTACAGCAGTTTGGACTATCAAGGAAGCCTTCAGGGAGGAGGTGAGCGTAAGCAAGTAATGAATCAGACCAGGGCCTTAGGAGAGGAACGGAAGTGAGTTCATGTCTCTGGTACACGGTGAGAGAAATCTTAAGCAAGTTCCCGTACCTCTCTGGGCCTTAGTTTCCTTGTCAGCAAATTGGGGATAATAACAATATCTGACTTTTGAGATTACTGTGAAGATTAAATGAGACTGCATGAAAAGGCCTCATCACTATGCCTGCCGCAAAGTAGACATGCAATAAGTGTGTGCTAGAAAGGTATGAAAAGAGTGACAGATTTTAGCATACTCTCTAAAGTTGATCTGACAAATATTTATTGGGTACCTACCACGTGTCACATCTTAGTGCTGGGTCCTGGGCAGGAGCCCAGCAGTCTGTCAGGAGGCAACATGAAGGTGGAGTGAGGGGTAGAATGACGGGTAACTTGTGCAAGGCATGGAGGAGACACATTGCATCTGTGCCGGGGGAGCCTGAGGTGGCCTCTTACTGCTGGAGTACGGAACCCAGGGGAGGCCTGGCAGGACCAGGAGAGGCCTCATGGGGCAGCGCTGGCCTCAAAGCCGGAAGGACCCAGGCACACATGTTCATTTGGGGGTTCTCAGTTCCCTTTAAGTTTTCCATGAATGCACATTGCCTTTCTGTAGCTTGGTTATATTGTCTTCAGGGACCGAGGCACCCATCTTTTTGCTGCTCCCACCCTCCCTGTACTGCCTGTTATAATGTGGAGCCTCTACCATATCCTTGATAAATATGGCCAGGTCTTCATACCTCCCTCTTCTCTGCATGCTGAAGTAGCTCAGCCGTTTCGTGCACCCAGGTGATTTCAGAATGCTCAGGCTACGACACTCGCTTCGGTGCTTAGTAGAGAGATTCCTGAATTGGGAATTGTGTTCATGTCACTGCCTAAAACTCTCTGTATTGCACAATAAAGTCCAAAATCCTGAGTGTGTCCTGCAAGACTTGGCATCATCTGGCTCCCGTCCACAGCTCCCACCTGATCTCCTGAAACTCTCCCCTTGGCTCCATGTCACTGGCCTTTTTCCTGTCATTTCAGCACCAGGAGCTCCTTTATACGTGTTGCTGCCTCTCTTTGAAAGGCCCTCCCTAACCCCTTCTCCAGACAAACTCCTCTCTTTACTTTATTAATTTACTGATTTTAGTTATTAAAAGTCCTTTGCTCAGGAAACGCCTCCCTCATTTCCTAATGATACATGCTCACAACACCTATAGTTTTCTTTTATTCTGCTTATCCTAATTAAAATGGAGTTATTTGAACATAAGCCTTATTTATCCAACACATATTCTTGGAGCCCTTAATGTGGCGTAGATGTTGGGGATACCATGCAGTAAGGCAGTCAAAGTGCCTGCCCATGGCACTTGTATTTTAATAAGTGAGGCAATGAATAAGAAACAAATATAGGTAAGATACAATGTTTGGTAGTGATAAATACTATGGAAAAAAGTGAAGCCGGGTAAGGGGACAGATAGAACTGAAGATAAGCTGGAGATGGTTAAGAAGGAAGGGCTTTTAGGTTGCTTCCATGTCCTGGCTATTGTAAATAGTGCTGCAGTGAACATTGGGGTGCATGTATCTTTCCGAAAGGAATAGATAAAGAAGATGTGGTACGTATATACAATGGAATATTACTGAGCCATAAAATAATGCCATTTGCAGCAACATGGATGGACCTAGAGATTGTCATACTGAGTGAAGTAAGTCAGACAGAGAAAAACAAATATCCTATTATATCACTTATCTGTGGAATCTAAAAAAAGGGTGCAAATGAATTTATATACAAAACAAATAGAGTTACAGATGTAGAAAACAACCTCATGGTTATTAGGGGGTAAGGGGGGTTAGGGATAAACTGGGAGATTGGGATTGTCACATACACAGTACTATATATAAAAAGATAACTAATAAGGACCTATTGTATAGCACAGGGGACTCAATACTCTGTAATGGCCTACATGGGAAAAGAATCTAAAAAAGAGTGGATATATGTGTATGTATAACAGATTCACTTTGCTGTACAACAGAGACTAACACAACATTGTAAATCAACTAGACTCCAATAAAAATTAAAAAAAAAAAAAAAAAAAGAAGGAAGGGCATGTGATTGTCCTGTCCAGGGTAGAATTTCCAATACCCAATGCAGCACCCAGCATCTAGAAAGTATCTGACAAATGTTTGCTGAATGAGAATCATATTGGCTCAAGCAGACTCAAGGGGTGAAGGGTACTGAAGAGGGCTAACTGGGTTGTATAGTTATGCATGTTTCCCCCCACGGTCCCTGAGTATGTCTGGGACAGTGTAGTCTGTGTTTTCACCCCATATCCAATATCTATGTCAAACCTAATTCCCTGTTCAAGTTGACTGTAGTCACACCTTTTGTGTTGTAGCTTTGCATACCTTCTTCTTAATTGCCCTGGGATAAATAAATTGCAACTGGTTGATGAATGAAATATTTATGCTTTGAAGAATTGGTGTTCTAAACAGTTTCTATTTAAACTGATAATCAACTCTTTTCAGGGAGGAGGAGAACTTTTTCTGTGATCTATGGGCTTCGAAATGACTAGTGATGTCAATCTGGGCCTGGCAGATTTCTGCCACGACTTGGACAGACGAAGCACTCATGGTGTTGTGTTACTTCTCAGCTCGCTGGTACACTGGTTCCCACTGCAGTGATCTCATTATTGGCATTTCATTTTCAAAGTACCAAATCTTCCCCTTTTGCATTATGCCTCTGTGTGGCTTGGACTTGAGGCACTGTCTGCCACTTCTCTTTCAACCAAGATGAACTTCTTATAGAGTCATCTAAAGATTAAGCATCTTCTGTTAGCTTTGTTTTGTTTTCATTTTGGTGGGTTGGGGAGAGAGAGAAATTCATGCTCTCATAATTGTCTTCTTCAGTTTGAATGAAAGAACTTTTGCAGAGCAATGTGGATTGAGATCCAGACAAATTGGGTCCATTCTCTAGACTTGGTTTAAAAAATTGAATAGCATAAAGGAAATGAGCAACAGGAATGGTTCCTTTCCTCATCTCTGGACCCTAGTGCATCTTTTCTTTTGTGCTATCACCTGGCTTCACTCCTCCCTGCCCCGGGGGGCCTTTTCTGGTTCTGCACTTCCATAGAAGTCCATTGCTTTGTTTGTACCACTCTTTGGACAAGAAATGCCAATCAAAATCCATACTCTAGGGGAATTCCCTGGCGGTCCAGTGGTTAGGACTCCGCACTTCCACTGCAGGAGGCATGGGTTAGATCCCTGGTCAGAGAAGTAAGATCCTGCATGCCGCGAGGCACAGTCAGAAAAAAAAAAAAAAAATCCATACTCTAAGTTCATTTTGGTTCTAATTCATGCAATTTTGACTGTCCCACCCCCTTCTCTCTGTGCATCACTGTTTATCTCCGTGACCAGATCCCCAACGCCCCAACAGAAAATCACATATTTTCTATCTAGCATTAACCAATTTCCTCAACTACCCCAGGCACTAATAATGAGGTCTTCAAATAGTTGCTGTTTGTGGGATCGGTTAAGAAAAAGACTGAAGAGCAATGGAATGTTTCCCCATTTTCACTCTGTTTCCTTCAGTCTTATCAATTTGTAATTGTATATTTATTTATCTTTTCACTTATTGACTGTCTCCCTTCCCATAAACATTGGGAAAGTGTCTGCCTTGCTGGCCAAGGTATGCCTGATGCCGGCCAGAGTAAACATGTTCAGTGAATCTCTGTGGAGGGGAAGGAGCTTATTCAGGGTGGATTTCCACTCACCCTAAAGAAGTGAAATGAAAGCCAACTTTGGTGGTTTTTGTTTCACTGTGGGCAAATTCGTATGGACTGAGAAATTCAATTAAATGTATTCATCAATATTTGTCTCTGGGATAGAGTCATGAGACTAAGACCCAGAATTCTTGGTCCCCCCCCTTTTGTGGCATTTAAAAACAACAACAACAACAAAAAACTTGGCATATTACACCAACCAGATTTTTTTCTTTGTCTCGAAGAAGCCTCAGCTGAACACTAGATTCCTCACCCAGTGTAACAATCAAAAACTCAGAAAACCTCAGCTGCCTCAGATGATGTCACAAAACCCTTAATGCTCACTGCTGAGTTGGGCACAGGTCCAGCAAACACAATTCTTTCTGCCAGTTATTCAGGGTCTTTGACAGATTAGGTGGTCTTTTTTTTTTCTTCTTCTTCTTCTTCTTTTTTTATTTCCATCCTCTTAAAAGGCAGTTCAGTTTACCTCTAAGCAAGACATTAGCTCTGGCTGCCCCAAATAACATTTTAATTGAAGTCTCAGTCCAAACAAATGCCCGGCCTCTTTATTAACCCCAACAGTGTAATTTTTCAACCTAAGACTGATTCGGGGGGAAACTGTCTCACTTAAACTGCCATGCAACGGAACATGGCAGTTTTCCTCAATCAGTCTCTTTTCTGACCTTAATTTGAACCTTAATCTCTTTTGACCATGTTCTCTTTATTAGCTGCTCATGGCTGTGGCACAATACTAATTTTGCTGTTTTTAGACTATCAGTTTACAGAGGTATTTCACTCCCCCATCTGCCCCCAAATGTATTCCAGATTTCATGGACCTTTTTGGGAAAGGGAAGGTAACACTTAACCTTTTTTTAAGTTTAGTAATTTAAATACCTGCTTTGCAAAATGCTCTGTAGAATTTTAGACCGGCTATTTTTGAGGTACATAAAAGTTTAGGTACAAAAAATTATATACTTAATTGTCAGAAAAACCTAAAAAACCTTTTAAATGGTAACAAAAGATTTTTCATCAATAGACAGGTCCACACTCATAAAATAACATGGAAAGTAAGGCTATTATCTTAATAATTTAGGCAAAACCAATATGTTTTTATTAGAAACCTCTAATCTTTTGGGGGGACACCTGAATTATCCAGATAATTGCTTTCATTCCTTCCTTTTTTTATGCTTAGAAATAATCAATGAGTAAGGACAGAGACAATCATTTTTTCCTTAATTATATCTTCCCATTTTTTGACATTGGTAAAATGATCCAAATTAAAAAGAAAAAAAAATCCACCCTTTTCAGTAACAATGAAAAAAAAATGTGTTTCTGTATTTGGAGTCTACCTTAATATAACAGAACTATGTAGGTAGAAAAACAGTGCTTATGATCATGTGCTCAATTAGATTTATTATAGGTTTTTGTACTTTTTGACATTAGCATGAAAGCATATTGGTTATTATTCTTTCTAACCTAATTGAAGGCTTTGTATCTAGTAAACCCTCTGTTCTTTCCTTAATACAATAGTTTGTTGATTGCAAAAAAATTACATTTCTGTGACTTTAAAGTCCTAGAACGAGGACTGTCATTGAACGTTGGAGATTCAGCCTGGTGTTTGGAGGGCAGGGACCATGTGCCCTCTGGGTGTGAGGAGGTAGGCAGCTGGGAACAATGGTCTGTCCCCTGCGGTGCTCTGTGGCAGTAGCAGCATGTTGGCACGATAAACTTCGCCTTCATTTCACTGGCTCGAACAATTAGTGGGATTGAATCAGAGCTCTCCTGGATCATAGTTTATTATATGTTATTAAATTCCATTATTCCAGAAGTTGCTGCTACAATTCTAAAACTTCCCGATGTCTCCCACAAAGTCCCCATCTCCACTCTCTGTGTATTTTTTTTTTACGTTTATCTTCTGCTTCTCTGATAGCCAAGGTTTCTTTTTTCTTTTTCTTTCCCCTTGGTACTTATTTAAAGAGCTAAGAGCTAATTTGAAAATACATCTTTGAAAGGGCAACAAAAATGAGATGTGAAAAAAATAGATGAAGATTCTTAATTAGTCCATCATTTGACACGCACGATTTAACATGGTATGCTTAGCACTGTGCATTCCCCAAAAGAACAAGGCTCTTTTTTTTTTTTTTTTATCCCAAACTTTAACTCCCTCTCATTCATTATATCCCTTCTTGTCACTTTCCATTAGCTGATCATGACATCCTTTGCTGGAAGGGCGAGCAAGCAGATTACTTCCAAACTGGTGTAAGTGACACTCAAAAGACTGGCCTAAAGGGGGTTCTGTGATAGCAGCAAGCTCCTCAGCCCCTGGAGTTGGAGAATGTCATTTCAATAATATATTGGAGTCCATTGTCACATCATTTCTGTAGCAACTTGGCAACTTCCCAGAAGTGGCAGGAATGGGTCTTCTGCTGGAATTTGTGTGTGGATAGCATCTAATGATTTTATAGGTGCTACTTATTATATATTATATAATAATTATTATTTATTTTGCCAACCCAAACCTTCTATCTAGCATCTTGCATTTTACAGATGAGGCAACTGAGGACCAAAGAGATTAAATAAATTACCTGTAGCTGATAGTGGCAGAGCTAGGATTTTAATTGAGGTCTGGCAGACTCCAAGCTATGTCTCTTTCCATTAGAACAGGCTACACGCATCACACCAATGTCCAGGAAACTTCAGCATGTCTCCCTAAATCTAAAAGATAAAGAAATGATCAAAAGGATATTCATTTTAATGCAACTGAAAAATATCCCGTCACCAGGCACATCTAAACAGGGACAGGGAGTGACTGAATGAGTCAGGGATCAAACAAACATGGGTAGATTGTGTGAAGAAAAGAAGTGGAGAATCTGATGCTCTTCTCAGATTAGCCCTGAAGATGTGAACTTTCCCCAGCCCATCATCCCTGCCCCCCACAATCCCTCCCCTACTCCCAAATGTCCAACCTTCGGAATCGTATCCTCAGCCTTGGATACGGAAGGGGGTTGACCTGGGGAGAACTGAAAGGTTGCAGATGGAAGGTGTATCCCAGTCAGTCACAGACAGCAATGAACTCTGGTCTGAACAGCGCCAGGACTGATGCTGGCTGCCACTCAGACCATCACTCCAGCTTCTGAACTTGTGTGGTCTTCTGCACCCGAGAAAACCAAGTTTTCTTCATTAACCAAGTTTCAGCTTCTTTTCTTCCATAAGCAACTTTTAGCTTCTTTCCCCAGTAACTCTTCAAAACATTTTGATTATAAAATAGAGAATATGGAAATAGAAAGCAAACATTAAATAAAAGTCCCCTATTATTCTACCATCAGGGGGACATGGATAGTCTCATGATATAGATCTTTCTAGTCTAGGCTATCCATTTATATGCTAGGCGGTAAAACAGGCTGGTTACAGGGATAGACTCTGAAATGAGACTACCCATCTTTAAATCTAGACACTGCCATCAGCAGTGTCACCCAGCCTCTCTGGCCCCCAGTTTTCTCACATGTAAAATTTCTCCCTTACAGAGTTGTTGTGACAATGAGCTAATGCCTGTGAAGCAGCTGTCCCATGGGAATCACTTACTGCATTTTAGATACTGTTACATGTATGTTGGCCCCGTGTTCTTGTGTTATTCGCTTTTTCTGACCGTGCTCCCATCTCCTCGAGTTCAAGCCTATAGATATCTTCATCCTCAGCCGTGATTCTGTCTCTTTTCAGTCCATTTGGTTTGAGCAGCTTCCCCCTCACACGGCATCAGTGATTTTTTCAGGTCTCAGTTACTGTCCATTTAACCATAACTCCTTAATAAGCATTGCCAACGTCCCATTTCACCTCCTGTCTGATGGACACATTTTTCCCTGGATGCCCTGCTTACCCAGCCTGGCACCATGGCAAAGCCTCGGCGGCCTTCCTTGTTCTCTTCCGTCTGGAACTCCTTGCACTGAGTGCAGGGAGAGGCAGTATCAGGAACCTGTGATCACGAAGACAGCAGCAGCACCCACCCACGCCTTCGGGGCCTCGGGAATGTCAATGACAAACTAGACATAGGTAATACAACGGCAAGTTTGTTCGTTTAAACCATTTTAAATGTAAAAAAGGAGGTAATTATGAAGGGTTTAAAAAATCATTTTCATTTTAAAAACCATCTTTGTCAAATCCGTATTCTCAGAGGTCTTTGCAACATTGAGAAGGGAAAAAAGATAAATATTTATTTTTTATATATACATGTTTCATATATAATATATATATATATATATATATATATATATTTTAACTTGGAAGTATATACGATGGGAGAGTGGATGGCCAGCCACAGGAATGGGAGAAGAGGGAATTACATTTAATGAAGCTGGGACCTTTCACGTGGACCTTTCAGACTTAAAAAAAATGTTGATTTTACATGCCAAAGTCTTGAAAGAGCCTTGATGGCTCACGGCTTTGGTGTATTTTTCCAGATGGCAGATGCCATTTTGTGTTTTGCATAAACTGACTAAATTTGCTTGCTCTTTGTACTTATTTCAGAGGCAACCATTCTTTGCTTTCAATAGGACAGAAGAGCTCCTTGGCACTGGAACCCTCCTGGTCTGGGGAGGGAGGAATGGTTAAGGGACTGTTCTGAGGATATGCAGGCGTCATCCCAAACTTCCTACGTTCACTCTGAGGAAGGGGTTTGGGCCAGGGCTTTGAATTCTTGTTACCTACAGATGTTTCTGACTATGTGAGCAAATCACAGAAAGTAAGCTGTGCTGGAGAACTTCTGAAAGTTATTTTTCCAGTTTTCCCATTGCTATCTCCATGAAGGACAAATAGGTTCGTTATGTTCTTATTTCAACTCCTCTACAGCCTGCTAACTACTAGTTGTATGATCCCTTAACTTAATTCCTTTGAGCTTCAGTTTTTGCAAAAAAAAAAAAAAAATTAAGATGCTAATAAAAATAATGCTTATCTCTTAAGATTTATTGTTAAGATTCCATGAGTTAATCCATTCTTAAAGGATTAAGAACAGTGCCTGACATATGATAAGGGCTCAAGAAATGTTGATCAGTGTTGTTGTTATGATTACTGTCCATGGGAATTTTCACTTTTTTCCCATTTTCTGATTGACACTGCCCTACTCCCATCATCATTATGCTAACTCTTTGGGTCAATTTTATGGAAATAGGCTAGTAATAGAGTGGTTACACTACAGACTTTGCAGTCAAACAGGACCAAGTTGAAATTCTTGAAGTAACATTTCATGGCTATATCTTCTCAACAAGTGACAATTTCTTTAAGCCTCAGTTTCTTGATCTATAAAATAAGGATGATAATAACAGTACCTACCCCATAACATTTTTGAGAGGCTTCAATGAGACAATGCTTGCACAGTGTCTGGCAAGACTATACAGCATGTTATATATTGTCATTATTTTTGCTGCTCCAAATATGCTGGTAGGGCTCTTCTACCCAAAAGTGCTTCTAGAAACTTGTCAAGGCTCCAGGGCTCTTGCTTTATGTCAGCTGCCCCACCAGAAAAGAGGGCAAGCACAGAAATAGAAAGATGCTGTAAGGCCATGACTTGACCTGGACTCTTTGCCAAATCATGACACAGATTTGACAGTGTCGAGTATCGCTCAACATGGATTTCAATTCAAGTTAGAAAACTCACATCCTGAGCAGGCCAATCCCACCTCACTACACTGAGGATTATTCCAAAGGTTAGGAACTATTGTGATAGGAGCAAAAGCCTATTCCTCTATCCTAAACCCCCCCAGAAGAAAGCACAGATTGAGGTAGGTTGTGAGGAAGAAAAAGTTACTTGTGCTGGTTACCTCTCAGGGAGGAATGTGGCGTTTATACATTATGGAATATTCAAATTTTGTACTTTCAAAAATGTATTTATTTCTTCCCTCAAACTGAAAATGGATAGAAGTTGCATCTGTGAGTGAAGGAAAACCCTCTTAATTGCGTTATTGAACAGTTGAAAACTGTCTAACTCACTTTTGCCCTTGATGTCTATGGGTCTCTATTAATAATTGAATAAAGAGAAAACAACTGAACCCTTGAAACGTTTGCCCCAAAGCCAGCATGAAACCTGAAAAAACTGAAGAACATGGAACAAGGAAGTGTAAAAAACATCAACAATCTTGCAAATATTTTGTGTGCCCTCTTAGATTTGTTCTGACCTCTCTCTTCTGCTGCCTATGACTTCTAACAGTAAGGATAAGATGGGGTTGAGTTGGAAGGAAAAGGCACTGAGGTGACTTCTTTTCTCAGTTCTGATAACAGTCCGTCTTTGTTCTTGACCTCACACATAGAAATTGCTACAATGATCACTAACAGTAAAATAAGAGAGGAGAGTAAGATCAAACAAGAGGCAAAAGAGAGAAAGTGCATATCAAAGGAAAAAAGAAGAAAAGTTGGAAAGAATAAGAGGAAGCTATATTATTAAAATGGGGGAAAGAAATTATATAGCAGAAAGGAAAAGAACAAAGAAAAGAACTTTATATTATTGTAACAGAGATGGCTAGCTGACCAATCAAGATTTATCCTCCCCTTTCACAATGCAGAGTGGTTTCTGGGCAGCAATTTTTCAGCCAGAGGCTACATTTCCCAGCCTCTCTTGCATGGATGTGGGACTATGTGATGAGCTCTTATCAGTGCAATATGAGCTGAATTGAAGAGATAGTTGTCACTTTTGTTCTCAGTTAAGGTCATATGTAGTTTCTCTATTCTCTCTGTCTATCTCTCTCTGTCTCTCTCCTTCTCTCTGTCTCTCTCCATCCTCCGGCTGGATAATGCCAGGAAAATCTTAATGTCATCCATATACAGGAGATGTAGAGCCATTACATGGAAGGAATCTGATTCCTGACTCACTGTTTGAAGGAGAGCAGCCCAGGACAGCTGCCCAACCAGAAATATTCACATTAGACTTCTGGGGAGTGAGAAATACACTTTCATATGTTAAGGCACTGAGCTTTGGGGGATTGTTTGTTATACCGGTAAACATTTCTTACCTTGACTCATATAGAAACTGATAACAGAAGGAAGCTCCAGAAGTAGTTACTTTTACTTTTCCTCTTTGCTTAAAAACCAGTTAATCATTTCCTGATATCCTCTTTTTCTTCTTTTATGTTGTCAAAAGCAGCCAATAACAACCAGCACATGCTTTTTTTCACCTATAAGCACAAGAGTCGTGTGGTCAGACTCTCAAGTTACTAAAGGCAACAGTTTTGCCGAGTGTTTTTCCACGGCACGATATGGGTCTCCAGCCATCCAGCCTAATATATCTGCTTCTAGCAACTTGACCACAAAGTCAATGCCACACATTTTAGGATTTTGTTACAGGACACCACATCTTGTACCAAACAGAACAGTCAAGTTTAGTCAGGAAAATAGAAGCCTCTTGTGGAAGATATAAGGCAATGTGTTCACCAAACCATTTCTTCTCCCTGGACACAGAAGAAGATCATATTCCCCTCTCCACTGCAATTTAATTGGGGTGTCAGGACCAGTTCTCTGTAATGGAATGTCAGCAGGAGTCCTGTACCACTTTTGGTCCAGGGAGTTCAGAGTATCTGTGTGCTTTCTCTGTGCTCTCTCCTCCTCTTCCTCAGGATACTTGGAGGTCATGTGTTCAGATGGTGTAGCTACAAGATAGGAGCCACTCAGCCTACATCCCGAAAAGGAAATAACATTTTTTCTTAATAATTCAATGTTGCTGTTATTCTTTATTTGGGGGGGGGGCTAGCAAAGATTTAAAAACAATTTTTAAAGTTTACGCTCCATTTACAGTTATTACAAAATATTAGCTATATTGCCATGCTGTACAATACATCCTTGTAGACTATCCTATACCCAGCAGTTTGTGCCTCCCTCTCCCCTACCCCTATATTGCCCCTCCCCCTCCCCACTGGTAACCGCTAGTTTGTTCTCTATATCTGTGAGTCTGCTTCTTTTCTGTTATATTCACGAGCTTGTGATATAATCCAGTATTTGCCTTTCTCTGTCTGACTTATTTCACTTAGCATAAGGCCCTCCAAGTCCATCCATGTTGCTGCAAATGGCAAAATTTCATTCGTTTCATGGCTGAGTAGTATTTCATCGTGTGTATATACCACATTTTCTTTATCCATTCGTCTGCTGGTGGACACTTAGGTTGCTTCCATAGCTTGGCAAATGTAAATAATGCTGCTATGAACATTGCAGTGCATGTATTTTTTCAAATTACTGTTCTTGTTTTTTGGATGTATACCCAGGAATATCTTGCTGTACTATTCAGAGTTTGGAGGTTGTTACTGAAATACACCTTTCCCATTCTGACAAAAAATTGAAATATTCCCATCAGGAAGGTATTCAATGTAAGCAGTTAGAGGTTTACAGGGTCATTGGGAGAGCTGGGGAATAAAGGTCAAGGGGGTTGTTACTAAATTTCAAAAAAAAAACCTCAAGTGAAGAAATCATGCCTTGGGTTCAAGATGGTGGAGTAGAAGGACGTGCGCTTACTCCCTCTTGTGAAAGCACCAGAATCACAACTAACTGCTGAACAGTCTTTGACAGGAGGACACTGGAACACACCAAAAAAGATACCCCACATCCAAAGACAAAGAAGAAGCTGCAATGAGACTGTAGGAGGGTGCAATCACAATAAAATCAAATGCCGTAACCGCTGGAGAACAATTATACCACAGAAGTCCACCCACTGGAGTGAAGGTTCTGAGCCTCACGTCAGGCTTCCAAACCTGGGGGTCCAGCAACGGGAAGAGGAATTCCCAGAGAATCAGACTTTGAAAGCTAGTGGAATTTGATTGCAAGACTTTGATAGGACTGGGGGAAAGAGAGACTCCACTCTTGGAGGGCACACACAAAATACTGGGCACATTAGGACCCAGGAGGAAGGAGAAGTGATCCAATAGGCGACTGAACAAGACTTACCTGCTACTGGTGGAGGGTCTCCTGTTTGGGGGGGGGAGGGCGGCGGTGGCGAGCTGTGTCTCACCACAGGGACAAGGACACTGGCAGCAGACATGGGAAGTACTCCTTGGTGTGAGCCCTCCCAGAGTCCGCCATTAGCCCAACCAAAGAGCCTTTGGGCTCCAGTCTTGGGTCGCCTCAGGACAAACAACCAACAGGGAGGGAACACAGCCCCACCCATCAGCAGACAAGCAGGTTAAACAGATTAAAGTTTTACTGAGCTCTGCCCCCCCAGAGCAACACCCAGCTCTACGCACAACCAATCCCTCCCATCAGGAAGCTTACACAAGCCTCTTAGATAGCCTCACCCACCAGAGGGCAGACAGCAGAAGCAAGAAGAATTACAATACTGCAGCCTGTGGAACAAAACCCACATTCACAGAAAGATAAACAAAATGAAAAGGCAGAGGACTATGTATCAGATGAAGGAAAAGATAAAATCCCAGAAAAATAACTAAATGAAGTGGAGATAGGCAACCTTCCAGAAAAAGAATTCAGAATAATGATAGTGAAGATGATCCAGGACCTCGGAAAAAGAATGGAGGCAAAGATCAAGAAGATGCAAGAAATGTTTAACAAAGACCTAGAAGAATTAAAGAACAAACACCTAGAAGAATTAAAGAACAAACACCTAGAAGAATTAAAGAACAAACAAACAGAGATGAACAATACAATAATACAATAACTGAAGTGAAAAATACACTAGAAGGAATCAATAGCAGAATAACTGAGGCAGAAGAACGGATAAGTGACCTGGAAGACAGAATGGTGGAATTCACTGCTGCAGAACAGAATAAAGAAAAAAGAATGAAACTAAATGAACATAGCCTAAGAGAACTCTGGGACAACATTAAACGCACCAACATTCGCATTATAGGGGTCCCAGAAGGAGAAGTGAGAGGGAAAGGACCTGAGAAAATAGTTGAAGAGATTACAGTTGAAACCTTCCCAAACATGGGAAAGAAAAGAACCACCCAGGTCCAGGAAGCGGAGAGAGTCCCAGGCAGGATAAACCCAAGGAGAAACACTCCAAGACACATAGTAATCAAACTGACAAAAATTAAAGACAAAGAAAAATGAAAAGCAACGAGGGAAAAATGACAAATAACATACAAGGGAACTCCCATAAACTTAACAGCTGATTTCTCAGCAGAAACTCTACAAGCCAAAAGAGAGTGACACAATATAGTTACAGTGATGAAAGGGAAGAGCCTACAACCAAGATTACTCTACCTAGCAAGGATCTCATTCAGATTTGATGGAGAAATCAAAAGCTTTACAGATAAGCAAAAGCTCAGAGAACTCCAAAAGCAAAAGCTCAGCACCACCAAACCAGCTGTACAACAAATGCTAAAGGAACTTCTCTAAGTGGGAAACACAAGAGAAGAAAAGGACCTACAAAAACAAACCCAAAACAATTAAGAAAGTGGTAATGGGAACTTACATATTGATAATCACCTTAAATGTGAATGGATTTAGTGCTCCAACCAAAAGACACAGGCTTGCTGAATGGATTCAAAAACAAGGCCCATATATATGCTGTCTTCAAGAGACCCACTTCAGACCTAGGGACATATACAGACTGAAAGCGAGGGGATGGAAAAAGATATTCCATGCAAATGGAAAACAAAAGAAAGCTGGAGTAGCAATACTCATATCAGATAAAATAGGCTTTAAAATAGAGAATGTTACAAGAGACATGGAAGGACACTACATAATGATCAAGGGATCAATCCAAGAAGAAGATATAACGATTATAAATATATAGGCACCCAACATAGAAGCACCTCAATACATAAGGCAACTGCTAACAGCCCTAAAAGAGGAAATCGACAGCAACACAGTAATAGTGGGGGACTTTAACACCTCACTTAGACCAATGGACAGATCATCCAGACAGAAAATTAATAAGGAGACACAAGCTTTAAATGACACAGTACACCAGATAGATTTAATTGACGTTTATAGGACATTCCACCCCCAAACAGCAGATTACACTTACTTCTCAAGTGCACACGGGACATTCTCCAGGATAGATCACAGCTTGGGTCACAAATCATGCCTCAGTAAATTTGAGAAAATTGAAATGATATCAAGCATCTTTTCCAACCACAATTCTATGAAATTAGAAATAAATTACAGAGAAAGAAAGGTAAAAAACATAAACACATGGAGGCTAAACCATACGTTACTAAATAACCAAGGGATCACTGAAGAAATCAAAGAGGAAATCAAAAAATACCTAGACACAAATGACAATGAAAACACGATGATCCAAAACCTATGGGATGCAGCAAAAGCAGTTCTAAGAGGGAAGTTTATGGCAATACAATCCTACCTCAAGAAACAAGAAAAATCTCAAATAAACAATCTAACCTTACACCTAAAATGAACTAGAGAAAGAAGAACAAACAAAACCCAAAGTTAGTAGAAGGAAAGAAATCATAAAGATCAGAGCAGAAATAAATGAAATAAAAACAAAGAAAACAATAGCAAAGATCAATAACACTAAAAGCTGGTTCTTTAAGAAGATAAAATATATAAACCTTTAGCCAGACTCATCAAAAAAAAAAAAGAGGGAGAGGACTCAAATCAATAAAATTAGAAATGAAAAAGGAGAAGTTACAACGGACACCACAGAAATACAAAGCATCCTAAGAGACTACTACAAGCAACTCTATGCCAATAAAATGGACAACCTGGAAGAAATGGACAAATTCTTAGAAAAGGTATAACCTTCCAAGACTGAACCAGGAAGAAATAGAAAATATGAACAGACCAATCACAAGTAATGAAATTGAAATGGTAATTAAAAATCTTCCAACAAACAAAAGTCCAGGACCAGATGGCTTCACAGGTGAATTCTATCAAATATTTAGAAAAGAGCTAACACCTATCCTTCTCAAACTCTTCCAAAAAATTGCAGAGGAAGGAACACTCCCAAAGTCATTCTATGAGGCCACTATCACCCTGATACCAAAACCAGACAAAGATACTCCAAAAAAATAAAACTACAGGCCAATATCACTGATGAATATAGATGCAAAAATACTCAACAAAATGCTAGCAAACAGAATCCAACAATGCATTAAAAGGATCATACACCATGATCAAGTGGGATTTATCCCAGGAATGCAAGGATTCTTCGATATATGCAAATCAATGTGATACACCATATTAACAAATTGAAGGAGAAAAACTGTATGATCATCTCAATAGATGCAGAAAAAGTTTTGACAAAATTTAGCACCCATTTATTATTAAAAACTCTCCAGAAAGTGGGCATAGAGGGAGCCTACCTCAACATAATAAAGGCCATATATGACAAACCCACAGCAAACATCATTCTCAATGGTGAAAAACTGTAAGCATTTCCTCTAAGATCAGGAACAAGACAAGGATGTCCACTCTTGCCACTATTATTCAACATAGTTTTGGAAGTCCTAGCCATGGCAATCAGAGAAGAAAAAGAAATCCAAATTGGAAAAGAAGAAGTAAAACTGTCACTGTTTGCCGGTGGCATGATAATATGCATAGAGAATCCTAAAGATGCGACCAGAAAACTACTAGAGCTGATCAATAAATTTGGTAAATTTGCAGGATACAAAATTAATGCCCAGAAATCTCTTGCATTCCTATACACTACTGATGAAAAATGTGAAAGAGAAATTAAGGAAACACTCCCATTTACCATTACAACAAAAAGCATAAAATAACTAGGAATAAGCCCACCTAGGGAGACAAAAGACCTGTATCCAGAAAACTATAAGACACTGATGAAAGAAATTAAATATGATAGAAACAGATGGATATATACCATGTTCTTGGATTGTAAGAATCAATATTGTGAAAATCACTATATTATCCAAAGCAATTTGCAGATTCAATGCAATCCCTATCAAATTACCAATGACATTTTTCACAGAACTAGAACAAAACTTCAAATTTGTATGGAGACACAAAAGATCCCGAATAACCAAAGCAATCTTGAGGGAAAAAAACGAGGCTGGAGGAGTCAGACTCCCTGACTTCAGACTATACTACAAAGCTACAGTAATCAAGACAGTATGGTACTAGCACAAAAACAGAAATGTAGATCAATGGAACAGGATAGAAAGCCCCGAGATAAACCCACACATCTATGGTCAACTAATCTATGACAAAGGAGGCAAGGATATACAATGGAGAAAAGGCAGTCTCTTCAATAAGTGGTGCTGGGAAAACTTGACAGCTACATGTAAAAGAATGAAATTAGAACACTCCCTAACACCATAAACAAAAATAAACTCAAAATGGACTAAAGAACTACATATAAGACCGGACACTATAAAAGTCTTCGAGGAAAACGTAGGAAGAACACTCTTTGACATAAATCACAGCAAGTTCTTTTTTGACCCACCTCCCAGAGTAATGGAAATAAAAACAAAAATAAACAAATGGAACTTAATGAAGCTTAAAAACTTTTGCACTGTGAAGGAAACTCTAAACAAGACGAGAAGATAGCCCTCAGAATGGGAGAAAATATTTGCAAAGGAATCAACAGACAAAGGATTAATCTCCAAAATATATAAACAGCTCATGCAGCTCAATATTAAAAAAATAAACAACCCAGTCCAAAAATGGGCAGAAGACCTAAATAGGCATTTCTCCAAAGAAGACATGCAGATGGCCAAGAGACACATGAAAAGCTGCTCAACATCACTAATTATTAGAGAAATGCAAATCAATACTACAATGAGGTATCACCTCACACTGCTTAGAATGGGCATCATCAGAAAATCTACAAACAACAAATGCTGGAGAGGGTGTGGAGAAAAGGGAACCCTCCTACACTGTTGGTGGGAATGTAAATTGTTACAGCCACTATGGAGAACAGTATGGAGGTTCCTTAAAAAACTAAAACTAAAATTACCATATGACCCAGCAATCCCACTACTGGGCATATACCCAGAGAAAACCATAATTCACAAAGACACATGCACCCCAGTGTTCACTGCAGCACTATTTACAATAACGAGGTCATGGAAGCGACCTAAATGCCCGTCGACAGATGATGGATAAATAAGTTGTGGTACACATATACAATGGAATATTACTCAGCCATAAAAAGGAACGAAACTGGGTCATTTGTAGAGACGTGGATGTACTCGGAGACTGTCATAAAGAGTGAAGTAAGTCAGAAAGAGAAAAATAAATATCGTATATTAATGCATATATACGGAATCTAGAAAAATGGTACAGATGAACCAGTTTGCAAGGGAGAAGTAGAGACACAGATGTAGAGAACAAATGTATGGACACCAAGGGGGGAAAGTGGCGTGGGGGGTGGTGGTGGTGTGATGAACTGGGAGATTGGGATTGACATGTATACACTAATATGTATAAAATAGATAACTAATAAGAACCTGCTGTATAAAAATAAATAAATTAAATTAAAAAAAAATCACCACGAAGCCAAGTTGATGCTGATGATCTCAGTTGCCTGCAGCACTGAAAGGGGTGATTCTTGGGAGGATGCTCAGGAACCGGCACAAAGCCCCAGGTCCTCTGTCTGCCAGTGCCCGCACACCTGCTTGTAGCTACTGATAGAGAAAATGGGTTTTTACTTCTACCTTCTGGTGATTGCATCTCTCAATGCCGGATTAGACCAAGAACCCTACTGGCAAGGGAGGCTGGGAAATGTAGTTTCCAAGCTGTCCACCCTTTTGGTACAGAGGGACACTTAGAAGGACAAAGATGGTACTTACAGGGTCTCAATAAAAAATTTCTGCTACAAGTGCTCCTTGTTTTTCCCATAAGATATTCAGGTGTTCATTACTCCACAACCCATTTTCTCTTGAAAGCTCCCTGAAGGCCGATCTTAATCCATTCTCTAACCCCAGTGCCAGACAAAACCATAAAATAAATTGTTTTCAGTTGATTTGAATGGAATGAGAACGGGATCAATAGCAAAGAAGAAAGTTGTCCCCCTGTGTTGAAGTTAGATTTCAAGGTCTCCTGTTCATAGAATCTGAAAATTTCCCCTAATGACTGCCCTAGATTCTGCCCCAGCTTAAGCCATTTTCCTTCCTAGCCTGCTCAGACTGTTTGCTCATCAAGTGACCTTAAGCTTGAATTCTGGGACCTGTCTGCACAGCCAAAAGGAGGGGGATTTGACAATAGTCTGGTTTATTGGATCCATGGAGACTGTTAATTACATATTTTTTGCTTTAAACTGCATTATCAAGTTGGTCGTGTAGAATTAGTCAAAGTACTATATTTTATTCATATAGAAATATGAATTTCTATATTTTAATTCATATAGAAATATGAAGGTTCCAAACACGACCTTCATGCTCTGGCAGAGTTGGGATCTCTTTGGGAATGTGGAGTTTATGAGTTCACCTTGGGGCAGGGTTTGGAGTATTCTAATTGAAAAGGAGATGGAGTGGATTTGGGTGTTAGGAAGAACCTGTTCAGCCACAAGAAAAGGATACTCAGGAAAGAGAGGACCAGACCCTGGTGTGGTTTCATCTGAAAAGGCACAGAGTTCACAGACAAAAATAAATAAATAAATTTATTTTAAAAAATAGAAAAAGAAAAAAAAAAAGCTCTGTGGAAGATTAAAGACATCCTCTTGATATTTATTTTCCTCGCCAAAAAAGGGTAGGACTATTGTGCCTATAGTAAAAATAATGGTAGAATGACTCAGACTTATTTACAATCATCAAAGAACTGAAAGATATGGATCATGTCACTAATTAATCTTTTTATCATTATCAAGTGGTGACTGTATCCAGCTGAAGAGTGCTGTGTGCATAATAGCACAATTATGGGGGATGTGATGATGTAACAGCTGCTAGTGCCCAGCATTTAGCCTCTCTTTTCCATTCCCACCCACCCTGATCTCTGGCTATATTTAGTTGTTTTACACAGTGTACCTGGACCAAAATCTGTTTTACAAAATTAAAAGAATAGACAGAAGATTCAGAGTCTTCATAGAAAAATCAGGCCTCACAATGTGTATCTCCCTTGGTTACCCATGTTCCTTCTTGGTTAATGTATTTTCTCCTACATTGCACCTAGAATCATGGCTGAAATACAATCATGAGTTTACTTTGTGTAAAGGGAAGTAGGGCATTGAGCAATCATCTAATGAATACAGTCAAGATGGTTAGTGAATCTGGAAAATTCCACTCTCAAAAAAATTACTTTCTCTACTCTGTAGCAGATTTCCTCTTGGCCTTAATTATCCACAGAGTTGTCCAATTTTCTGATAGTCTTTACTGCTGTTGACATCACCTTAAAAATTTATTTAATGGATTTTACTGGGTTCATTTGGGAACCCTTTATTCTTAGTGACTTCTTTTATCAATTAATTTATTTATTCAATAAACACTGAACACTGTTCCAGTTATCTACTGCTGTGTAATAAGCTAGCCTAAAACCTAGTGACTTAGTGCAATAATTTAGTATTATCACACATAGTTTTTGATGTTGATGGGCTCAGCTGGGCAGTTCTTTCTTAAGTCCCTCATACAGTTGTAGTCAGATGGTGGCTGAGGCTAGAGCCACCTAAAGATTCTTTCACTCTGTGCCTATCATTGTGCCCTTCAGGAGTCTCTCTGTCTGTCTACGTGACTAGCTTGGGCATCCTCAGAGCTTGTTGGTCTTTTGGTAATCAACCTTCTTACCTTGTGACCAGCGTTCTCCAGCGTGAGTGTTCTAAGAAAGTCCAAGGAGAAGTTGCAAAACGTCTTCCAACCTAGACTTAGAAGTCATGCAGATCACTTCTCTCTTCTGCTTGTCAAAGCAGTTTCCAGCCAACCCAGACTCCAGGACCTGGAGGGGTAGATTCCACCTCAAAGTAGTGGAGTGACTTGTGCCTTGAAAGATGATGGTGGTCATCTTAATGCCAAGCTACCACAGGCGCCTGCTATCTGACAGGCCCTATGGTGGATGCTGGGGGAAAGTGTTGAATAAATGAGACACTGCCTCTGCTCTTGTGGAGGTGAAAATCTAGCTTAATTAATTTTAGTGTGATGTGATGGTCTTTACAATCAACTGCTGAACAGTGAATCTCAAAATCAAGTATATTTGTTTATGAAACTGGCAAAACAGCTATTGTGATCCTTTGTGGTCTGGTCATTTTGACTTTCTCAGTAACCCAACTGAATGAAATTTGTGGTTATCTAATCTATAACTTGATAACCAACTTGACGAGCTGATTCATCCCTGTAGTTTTAAAAACATGGCCTGAGCAAAACTGGGAAATTCATCTGTGGCTTAACATGTTGAGTTCCTGCTGGGCATGGAGGCTGAAAGTAGCTTTTTTTTTTTTTTTTTTTGCGGTACGCGGGCCTCTCACCATTGTGGAGCACAGGCTCCGGACGCGCAGGCTCAGTGGCCATGGCTCATGGGCCCAGCCGCTCCGCGGCATGTGGGATCTTCCCGGACTGGGGCACAAACCTGTGTCCCCTGCATCGGCAAGTGGACTCCCAACCACTGCGCCACCAGGGAAGCCCTGTGAAACTAGCTTTTTAAACTCATAATAGGGAATATAAGAGAAGCTGAGAAGTCAGGTTTTGCTCCTGATGAGCTTCTATTCTTTTGAGCAGTTCTGATCTAGTGCAGCTGGGGCAACTGGTGACAATGACAAAGCAAGAGGGGAACCCAAGACAACACCTGCTAAACTAGACAGGAAGATCTTTCAGTTTCCCTCCTGAGAATTATCTTTTGGGGAGAAGTAATGGATTATTTGCCTTCGTTTTCTTCTCTCTCATGCCATTAAAGGAAGGTGATCTAGGTTTGTTAAGTAAAAGGAGATTTCAGGACAGGAATGTTGACAGAAGAATCAGTGCTGTTCAGCAATTCTCAGATCTTATTGTTTTTGGCACAGTTTGTGTCCATTCAGTGTAACAGCTATGAGGGGCCGGGGGAGGGGGCTCATGATGACACAAGAGATACCTTGACATTTCAGAGACAAAGGTCAAAGCCTGAAAAAGTCCAAGAACACACAGAATTCCTGTGCACACTTGTCAAGTTCCCTGTCATGAAACTAGTATCATACTGGGCCTTCTTAGGTTATGTCTGTATACTATGTTATCTCACAGAGCATGAAAAGACATCCTAGGGGATATTTTAAGTAAAACAAAAACAACAATATGTACTTGGCCTTAATGACAAGACTGGTTCAAGCAAAACTAAATTTTGGCTTGTCATATAGTGACTCTCCTATATCAGTCCATTCACTTTAACTTCATAGTTTATCCTGCATCGATATACATACTTTTCTCACACTAGTGAATCTTGTGTCCCTTGGGTATCATTTGCTAAATTAAATTTCTTTCCATGTCTCATGCCAAATTATTTATCTATCTGAAATGCCTGTATCTACTTTATCTGGAAATTCATGATAGATGTTAATTATAACCTATTCTTCATTCGGCCAGAACATACTCATTTGATGTGTTTTGCGGTAGGTTGTTATTTTGTGCCTGCTGATAGATATATCACTTTATAAATTTTTATAGGCATCTAATTTGCCCAGTTATAGTTGGTAAACTGGCAGGGGCTTCTGTATTCATATATATATATATATATATATATATATATATATATACATACATACACACATTATATGGGTAGTATGTGTATACATACATACATACACAGGAGACATCTCTCAACAGCTTATTGATATGCTCTATGCTCCACTTTCCTTTTGCTTTTATTGGTTAAAATCAAGTAGATTATTTTATAATTACCTGATGAATTGGATCAATACATATTATAATGGATTATTCAGATTTTTAAAGCACCTTAACTTCATAAAGGTGAAAATAATCTAGATTATTGCTCATCTTTTCCTCTGAGAAAATTCTTTTCATAAATCCATGACAAACATAAGTACTTGAACTATGCAAGTACTTGTGGTTGATTATTTGGGGCAAAAATTTTTTTTTTCTAGAATTATTGAAGTCTTAATTCTCAACTTGAGGCTACCAAGCCTTTGAATTTCCATGTTGGCCTTGTGGGAGTTTATCAGGTTTTGTTTTATTGGTTGTGAGGTAGTCACAAGCATGGCTTGGAGTACTCAATCTCTTTCTCTATAAGGCCTGAATATTCCTCCCACTCAGACTCCCTAAATGAACCTAAATTTAAGTAGAAACTTGAGGTTGGCCTCAGGAAAAATCTCCTAACCATCATGTCACCCCTACTCTTCTCTTTTCTAACTTATCTGATGTTCCTAAAACCTTTTTATATACAAAGCTTTGTATTTAGATAAGGGACATCCTGTTTGCTAGATAAGGGACATCCCAACTTGTCTGATTTCAAGGCCACTAGAAACCATCATGAATTATTTCTATGTTCCTGATATTACATTAACTTGGAATAAAGCTTTCATCTCATAATGAGGCATACACTTAGGGTATAAATCCTGTTGGAAGTATTAATATAATATTGGGTCCTTATTCATGTAAAATGATAATGACTAGCAGATATTTTCTTGAAAACAACTTTTGATTAGGGCAAGGTATTTATTGAGTTTGGGACAATGGTATGTCACTGTATTCTTAAAGCAGTGGGTTCAGAAGTAGGTTATCCATACCCTGTGTAGAATCCCAAATAATCCATTGGAGTGCAGAAAGAAGATATTAAACCTTCTATTTATTTTAATTTTAAATTTCATCTTGAAATTTGATGTGTATATTTTTCGAGGCACACAATACAGAAATACATATGAAACTTACAAGTAAAATACACAGATTAGATATGCCTCAAAATTTTTTTGATAGAGGGATATGTTCTAAAAAGTTAGAAACCATTGCTTACAAAGAATGAATGTGGATAAGGTCTTCACAGTGCTACATGGAGTAACAGGAAATAGTTGCAGAACAAGTGTTTGCAACCTCAGAATTCTGACTCCAGTTATTACTGATTTCAGTTAATTGATCAATAGGTAGTTTACTAATTCTCAACCTGACGCAGGACAGTCCCTTTTAAGATGTTGAGAAATTGCTCAACTTTAGGGTGTTGACCGAAGAAAGTAGATTTTAATCATGTTTTTTGTTTTTTTCATTTTGTTTTCTCAAGGGTCCCATGGGAACAGAAAGTTTTGAGGGTGTTTACTGTTTGTGCAAATGACTGGTTGGGTAAAGAAGTCCAAAGTTTATTATCTGCAGAACAAATAAAGCCTGGGCAAAGGTAACTGAAATGAATGTCTCCCACCTTGTCCCTTCAGCCTGTCTAAGGGGGTGTTTGCGCCAGTGGTTGCGTAACTGAGAAACTAATCTATGCCAGTCAAATGGAGAGGAGGTGCGTTTTAGACTCCTACCGGTTAAAAATAGTCACTGACTTCTATTCTTCTTGGTCTGATAGGCAGTTGATGATGGTGCCTATACAAAAATCATTTAAAAAATCTATTTGTGGATAAGTTATTTCTAACTCTCCAGGTATTACTTGTCAGACAGCATCTGGGTGACTGAATTAGAATTGTTTTCTCCTTCCCCAAAGGTAGATACAACATAGTGCCAGGCAAATACTAAAATAAGTTTGCTGTCAAGGCTCATTTGGACTTTTGTTGGTGGTGGTGATTAATGACATCAAGGATAACTGGATTGTTCTTGTGATTACTCCATAGTAATTACTGACAAGTATTCAGAATGGACAAATATATAGTGTGAAGCTCAACTGTCTTTTAGAAGATAACATCCTATGCATAAATGTTGATGGGAAAGAAGTGGAATGTGATTGAGTGGTTGAGCTGAAGAACTTATTAATGGGAAAAAAAATGCTTTAGGTCTCAGATATCCTTACTGACCAAATACTTAATCATTCTCATTTTTTGGACTCTTTGTTGTTTTTGTTGGAACTTGATGTTTATAAATCCAGTTAAAGAGGCATTTTATATAGTACAGCCATGAAGTGTGGTAATAAATGAGCCAGAAGCCAATTATGGATAGAAGTAAAGTAAATTAAAGAGTTGACCTTTCATTTTAAATTAGGTAGTACAGAGTTTTATAAGCTTTTTCCAAATACATTTATCATCCAAAGACTTTTTTTTCTCAAATAAATATTTAAGAAAGGGTTTAAACATTAAGACAAAGCAGTCAGAGTGAGACTGACTAATTTTTGGATGGTTGAAAAAAATTCTAATAGGACTGATAATGTGTTGTGAGAAATCCACAGAGAATTGCCTCTGTCCGTGTGAGTATGTATGAATATACAAAGTAATAACTAAAACTAGTTAGTTGTCCAGATTATCCAAATAACCATAACATTTACTGGTCCCTGATGGCGCAGTGGTTGAGGGTCCGCCTGCCGATGCAGGGGACATGGGTTCGTGCCCCGGTCCGGGGAGATCCCACATGCCGTGGAGCGGCTGGGCCCGTGAGCCATGGCCGCTGAGCCTGCGTGTCCGGAGCCTGTGCTCCGCAACGGGAGAGGCCACAGCAGTGAGAGGCCCGCGTACCACAAAAAAAAAAAAAAAAAAAAAAAAAAGAAAAACGTCTTCAATTTTCCAATATGGAAAAGCAAATTCCCATTTCTAAAGCCTAAACCCTGCTGTGACCTTGGTTTGGAATTTCACTTATGACCAGCTCGTCAAGTGGAAAAAAACTAAATACAGTATAAATCTAGATATTTGGAAGTACAAAAGACTGTGAGACACTGAATTGAGTTGTAAAATGGGTGTGTAGATTCTGGACTCTTTCAAAGCCCAGAGTAGACAGTTATCTTTCTGAGTCTGTAAACTTGTAGTTTTTCCTGAAAATAATGACATTTGGAGGGTCCACCAAGCTCTAGCATTCAGTCAGCTGCCCATCCAGGGCTTACAACATTGAGTGTGTGAATCATCTGTCCTGCCTTTAGAAGGAGCTCCCTTCTGAGGAAGGTTGGTGACTGTGGGAATATGTGAATGTTGAGAGAGAAAGTGAGCTGCACGGTAGAGATGATGGAACAGTTCGTGAGTCAAAAATAGCCTTGGAAACTTGCAGCGCCTAGTAGATCAGCCAATGAATAATCATAAAAACAATAGCTCTCTACCCGGGGACATTAAGGCATCTGGTGAAGAAGATGACAGAATGGAAGAGAAAACGAGAGAGACGGAAGGGGAGAGCCAGAGCGAGGCGCACATGAGGCGCATGGCTGACTGGTTTTCCAATCTGGCACTGGGCTTGATGAGTCTGTTTATTCAGCTACAGTATCAGACGTTCCCTTTTCCTGCCCGAAGAAGTCCCCTTTGAAGAACTGCTCTGCTGGGGAGTAGTTTCCCCTTGGACGGGCTACTCCTGTTTGCAGACCTAAAGGAAAAGCACTGGAAAGGCCACAAAAATGTTCTTTAAAGCGATATTCCAGCGCCACGTGAGGGGAGGATGAAATAGCAGTAAAAGATGTATTTCCTGGTTGAGGTATTTTTTTCCTCTCTCAAGTGAGTTTAGCGCTGAACAAAGGTGTCACATGAATGCGACAGGGGTCAGATGTTCTTGGGGGCCCTCGGGGTCTGTGTGGTCAGGTGGAGGCTGGGGGTAGGAGAGCAGGGGCATTTCAAGCTTCTGTAGACCTGGAGTGAGGAAAGCGCACCTGCAAGAGGCAGAGAGAATTCAATAGGACCAGCATTCTACTCCTGCAAGTCTTTATCGGCAAAGTAATCAATGGTGGTGACTTATCAGAGGACCAGCCTATGCCTTCAAAGCAAAGTGGCAGAGAGAACTTGAGTGACTTGGGGGGACAAGGTTCATAATCAAATTGGATAATTCAGGAGTTGACATTTTTAACTTTGGGGTTTTCATATTAATTTCTTATATTTCAGTAACACTTTTTACTTTTCAAAGAAGCTTTTCATCTAGCCCTCATGTTAATCCTTTGAAGTAGCTAGGGTGGATGGCAGTCTCCTCAATTTTCCTCTTTGGAAAAGGATGGGGCCAAAGAGAGATGGTTCCCTAGCTCATTACTGACAGGGGCAGAATGACAACCCAGGTCTCTTGACTCCTGGACCAGGTCTCTTTTCTCTGTGTTCTTGGGACCTGTACAAAGTAATGATGGGAGTTTCAGAAAAAAGGAAGGTGACATTCTCCATCTCCTCCCAGGCACATACAAAGTTACTGTGACTTTGAAGCCACTGCTTTGCTGTGTCCAAACACTCTCTCCAGGACTGGCCTTAGGGAGGAGATTCAAAGTGAAACCTTCAGAGGGGAAGTCTCATATTCCAGTCACTGTGACTGCCCATGTCTCTGGTGGGTTTGTTCAATCTTTACCTGCGCCACATAAAACAGGAGTTCTCCAGAATGAAAAGGGTTCTTTGTTCCATCTCTGAGATGAACACTTTGAGTAAGAGATGCCACTTCACGGTGAGGCCTGGCTTTCCAGGAAAGGGGATGGGACCCACACTCTCTCCTTGACTCCTGTCAGAGACTCTGTGACTCATGGGGACTCTCAGAGCCTAGGAGTGAAGTTCATGCAGTACATACTTGAGGACTAAGAGAGAACCAGAATTTTCTTCTGGGGAATACGGATTTGTTTGTCAGGGCTCCAGAGAGAAACTAGAAGAGGTCTTATGTATGAGCTGCCTTTTCTGCTTTGATATACACAGGCTTGTATTTTATCTATTTCTGGATGTTTGTCTTCTTTCTACATGGAGAGCTGAAGTTGCTCGACATTGAGCCATATCTTGTAATTATTTGTATCCTCTAAGGCTTCCTAGTGCTTAAAATATCTGATGGATGCATGGGAATCCATTTTCAGTCAACTCCTTATCCCACTGTCTCTCAGCCTATAGTTTGAATCAGAATCATCTGGGAAACAAGTCTATGTACTTTGAAATAAGTCCTGAGATGAATCTCATGTGAACAAAAGTTTGAGAGTTATTGCTTTATCCTTTTTCTCCTTGGCTTTGAGAGTTCTTGGTGACTTTGAACAATTCTATAAACACAAACATGATCTCAGATTTGCGTCATGCTTTCTGATGTACAAAGTTTACTTCTCATGTCTGTCTTGTTCAATCCTAATGTAATGGAGCTACATTAATAACAGACCTATGATGTGGGTTCTTTTGCCACTCACTTTACAGATAAGGAGACAGAGGAGTGACAGTCTTTTTTTTTTTTTATAAATTTATTTATTTTTGGCTGCGTTGTGTCTTAGTTGCTGCACGTGGGCTTTCTCTAGTTGCGGCGAGCAGGGGTTACTCTTCCTTGCAGTGTGCAGGCTTATCATTGCGGTGGCTTCTCTTGTTGCAGAGCTTGGGCTCTAGGTGTGCAGGCTCAGTAGTTGTGGCTCACACGCTCAGTAGTTGTGGCTCTCAGGCTCCAGAGTGCAGGCTCAGTAGTTGTGGCGCATGGGCTTAGTTGCTCCGCGGCATGTGGGATCTTCCCAGAGCAGGGCTCGAACCTGTGTCCCCTGCATTGGCAGGCAGATTCTTAACCACTGAGCCACCAGGGAAGCCCTAAGAGTCTTTGGCTCGCATAGTCAATCTGTGGCAGAGCCTGCATTCATCCTAAGTCTCCTGATTCCAGGTGCTGTGCTCTTTATCCCACAACCCCTGAAGTTCTATACCTTTGCGGTCGTTGCTGTTATTTGTGTGGAAGATGTTATTCTTGATACGGCTTGCTGTCCACACAGCTGGGGACAGTTACCATGATACAGATGTGAAGTCAGAGGAAGCAGCACAGTCTGTACTCCTAATGAAGTCTGTAGAAGGATAAGTGGCTAAGACTAATAATGACCTGTCCTTTCATGCAAATATTAGAGTACAGTATTTTTGTTCATTGTCATATTGGAAAAGCAGAGCTGGGTACCTGGTGAGAGGTAAGGTGTCCTTTCAGAGAAGGATAGTCTGTGTGTTTGGTGACCTGTGAACCATCTGACAGGTGAACTGTGCTCTCCTGACTTCATTTTACTGGGAACGGAGAAGGAATGGGAAGCAGATTAAGCCCGTAGAATTTGCTGTGTGACCTGAAGTCCTAGGGATGACCAGGCCAGCTCTGTTCAGGTTGGCCATGTTAGAAGTCTGGAACGTTCGCAGCTAGGGAGGGTCAAACAAGATGCCTGAGGAAGGAGTCTGGACATGGAGAACACTGTGAAGGAGGATTGTTCTTCTCTCACTTAATTGAAAATGTCCAGAATGCTCCAAAGTCCACTTGACACTCAAGGGAACATGTAGTCACACTTGCATAAGCAATTTAGTGGTTGCTAGAATATTCTAAACAGAACTTTCTGGATGGTTGTTTACTCTTTGATTAGTTGCAATATACAGACAGCCATCAGAAACAGAGACTTGTCAACTGAAAGAAGAGGTGGGCCTGAAACTTCTGCTCATCCCCAATTTTCTTCCACCCAGCTGGGAAAGAAGCGCTTCTTTCATCATCGAGTAATAGATGATTGATATGACTGTACTCTGGTTAGAAAAGGTTTCATTTTACTTGTGCAGGGTACATGGAATTAGTTAAGGACTGCACAGGAAAAGAAGTGATGGACTATTGTTCACATTAAATTATAATGACAGCCTTCCTAACCACTGTGTATTTATTATGTAAGAAAAGAAAATGTCTGGTAAAATTCTGTATAGGTTAATAACACCTTCATAATATACTCCTTCTTTTCTATTGACTTGAATAGCCCTCCTACTGACTTTTAATGGATTATTAGAGTTAATTACATCAATTGCAATATAATTGATTCTTAAATACTATGTAGAAACCTCATACAATTATGGAAAAACAAAAGTTATCTAGACATCTCAGATCAAAAAAGATTTGGAATTCCTGCACATTTAATTTCTGATAATCACTAGTCAGTTTGGACATTAAGATTGCATGGTGTCCTGTTTTCTCTTTGCTAGGTTTTGACAGAATTGATAGTTTTACAACATTTAACTCAATACACATGGAAATATAAGATTAAAGCTGTGAATGCCATTTTTTTTTCTAAAAAAAGATCACTTCATGGCTTAAAAGCTGAAATGTGTTACCTGCCTAACATTGACAGAAACAAACTCAAGGGAAAATCAAAAGTGGATTTGATGTTGAGTTTTAGAAATCCCTTCTCCACAGGTGTAAAGATTCCTGTGGGTCTTAGGGTTTGTTACCTGAGGGCTTTAAAATGTGAGAAGGGGGTGAATTGCCTATAGGGGTAAAAAAATTTCTCGCATTTTATTACCTAGACATGGGCTATGTGTTCTAATGTCAAAACCACTGGTTGAAAAGTGAAACATCATTAATATCTGTTATTTGATGTCATACCGATCAAAAGAAAGCCCTGTAATATAGTGGTTTGAATGCAACCTTTTCATTTTTAACTGATTTGGGGAAACTAGTTTGTGGGTATTGACATAGTTATAAATGTGAGTTTTCCAAGGGATTCTTCTGCTTCACAGATACAGATTTCTAGACCATTCTAAAATGGTCTACAAATAATGTATAAAAGGGTGACAGCCTGTTGCAGTGGACAAGTCACTGGAATAGGCATCAACAGACCTGATGCTTTCTGTTACCAATTAGCTCGATGACTTAACCAGACTAGGTCTTAACGTTCTCTTCTGTAAAATGAAAGCAAGAGCAAGAGAGAGCCTCTAAACTCTCCCTACTGTGAAGCTCCTGCCTTTAAACTCTTACCGTCTATAGTAACTCATTTGCTTCTTAATATAAGCTGCCTTATATCAACATGTATATTGTGTATATCAATATGCCTTGACAAGTATATGCATATATGTCTTATCTAGTTAACTTGGTTGTAAGTTTCCAAGGACAGGGGCCATGCCACATACATCTCTATGTCCTCATAACACACACCATGCTTTTGAGTAGCCAGTCCAAAGGAAGTGTTTCTATTTATTCCCTGAAACTCTTGATGTGATATAACAAGAATAATAACAAAACATCTCATTTATTTGTAATGGTTTAATCTTTAAAAGTATTGTACTCAATTTTATTTTATGAAACTTTGAGCTTTAAATCAGATGCATTTAAAATGTAAAATTTCACTCCGTTTTTTCATAAATTGAAATGCAGTCCCATTTCCAATGGGATTTTTAATGGGGTTTGAGCAGCTTATTCTATAAATCATCTGGAAGAGCAGTGCATGACAGTAGCCATGAAAAACAAAGAGCTAGAAGGAGTGGGGACTTACTCTAGTAGTTATCAAAACAAACTGTGTATTCATTTGAAGCAATACACAAGTTTAGCGATAGAGAAATAAAATAACCAAAAAGATTAGAGTCCAGAAACAGACCTAAGAATATAGGGGAATTTAACAGATATTATGGAGGCATTTCCAATCAGTAGCTAAAGAGTAGACTGTTCAGGAAATGGTACTGGGACAACTGGCTCTCCATCTGGACTCATAACATACACAAAAGTAAATTCCAGATGGAATAAACTTTAAACATAAAAATCAAATCTATACAAGTATTGGAAGGAGATATGCCTGAATCTTTTAAAAAGATATTCTTGGGTGAGAAGGTCTTTGTAAATAAAATGGGAAATCCAGAGGCCATTAAGAAAAGCTAACAGAGTTGATTTTATTTAAAAAAATCATAAAGTTAAAAGACAAATGGCAGAATGGGACAAAATATTTGAATTAGACATTATTGAAAAATGAGTTGCTATCCATCAAGTTAATGAGAAAAATATAAATAACTTAAAATGGGCTAAGGATATAAAATAAGCAATTCTTAGCAGAAAGTGCAAACGGCTAAGAAATATTTGAAAACTATGCTCAATCTCATTAGTGGTAAAAGAAATGTACAATAAGAGAACGTGAGTTGCCATCTTCTACGTATCATATTGGCAAAAAGTAAGGGAGTTGATTGGATATATCAGTTAAAATGAATGAATATATAGACTGTCAAGGATGGATGTTGGTAATATGTTGTTAGGTGGAGGAAGCAAGTTATAGAATATCATACATTGTACTATGTCATTTTGGTAATGCTTTTAAAAAACCATTTGTATATAAATATATTTTAATAATTATTAAAAATTATTTATGCATCACAAATGCATGCCATTATCTTGTATAATTACGGTCTCTTGGAATAGTACTAAGATGAGTATAAGTATACATCTCTAGTCTTTGTATTACTTTTCAGCTGGAAAACATTCCTTTTATTATGCCTTATTTAACACTCATCAAGCTGAATAACTGATCTTTAGGAGGCAGTTACAAGTCATTAGTTCATGGGGTGTAATTGAATTGAATATTATATGAACATAGTGCAGTATTTTATGGAATCTCAGTCAACTCTGAATAAATTCTTGAAATCAGTCTTGTTGACTTGGGTCAATTTAATAGGGTTCTGGCTCCCTGTGGTCTTGGTCAAATCTTGTCAAGACCTCTTCAATCTTTGGGTTCCTGAGCTTTGTGCAAGGGCTGTGGTAGATCTGCCTCCTCTGTCAGTTGTAATTATTCCATGTGACATCCAAGGGCACTTCTCACCTGCTTCATGAACACTCTGTGCATTAACGAAATCACAGCATCCTGGAACCCAAGCCGTAAGTGGGGTTAAACAAGTCAATGTAAATAAAGTCTTGTGATAAGTCTGAACTTGCTTCCAAATTGTTTTGTTAACAAGGAGTTAACAAGTTCAGACTTTTGGTCATATGGGTCTTTAAGGAAAGCCTTTTTTCCCCATTCCAATGACTTCCTGTTCATGGGAAAATGAGAGGAAATGGACCTCTAACAGGAGGATGGACCCACCCTTTTCCAGTCGTGTGGCTAATTTGTCAGGTGTAATATTGGCACCTGGTGGCTTGTGTTGGCTTCCTGCCCACCCTTGCTGGGGAAGTATCCAAATACTTGCAATAGGCGTAGAAGACTTCAAAGCCATTTGTAAGAGAAAGGATATTGTCATTAAAGAACTTAGTGGTGAATACTCCCAATCATTTAGTGATGTCAAGATGAAAGGAAAATTTTAAAAACACATTATCTAGGGGTTTTTTCTGAGTATCATATGACCTGCTAAAACAAAGCAATGTAGTTGACTTAGTAACAATACATTTTCAAGAATATGTATATATTGATTGAAAGTTTGGTTTTCCTGTTTTTGAGAAATTAGCAAAGGTATCAATTATTTATAAGATAATAAATTGTTTCTTTAAGGATACAATTCTTCTTGCTCAAAATCACTTTTTTAAAAAAATATTTATTTATTTGTATTTGGCTGCATCAGGTCTTAGCTGTGGCATGTGGGATCTTCATTGCGGCAGACGGGATCCTTCGTGTGGTGCCTGGGCTTCTCTCTAGTTGTGGCCCACGGGCTCCAGAGCGCACGGGCTCAGTAGTTGCAGCGTGTGGGCTTAGTTGCCCCATGGCATGTGGGATCTTAGTTCCCCGACCAGGGATTGAACCCGCATCCCCTGCCTTGGAAGGCGGATTCTTAACCACTGGACCACCAGGGAAGTCCCTGAAAATCACTTTTAAATAGGTACTCTCTTCGTGCCTGCCAATGGAATTATTTCCTTTGAATTAGAAGGGGAAACTACACTTTCCCCTTCAAAAAGACATTGTAGGTTTTCAGAACTCATTAGGAATTTTGGATGGACACAGCTGGTTCAGTTCCATACCTCTCAGTTTTCAGCTAGAAATAATTACTGCCTTTTGAACAATGGTATAGCTAGTTGTCCAGCAATTCAAAGTAAACTTGTCCACGAATGGGGATTAACCAAACTATAATCAGTGGTCCTTAAGCCATAATAAATTCTACATAACAATGGAACTTCTTTTAGTTTTTATAATTAATGTAAACTATACTGGCTTTAGTATCTAAAACCCTCATGGCAGAGTCAGTATTCATGGATACGGAAAACAAGAATGACTAATCTCTCTAAAGCATATGTTCATGGTGTCATCACTTGTAAACCTCAATCAGTTAATTGTCATCAAATGATCAGCAAGTATTTATTGAGTTTTTATTGGCCAAATATAGTATTAGAAAAGTTCTATAAGTCATTAATTAAACAGATATTTGTTGAATATCTGCTCTATTGAAAAGTATATAGTTGGATTTTCTCTGGCAGAGACTGAAGACTACCATAGGGGGAACAGTAAAGACGCATTGCACAGGGGTCCCTCAACCCTGTGAGTTGATGGCAAACGTTTCAGCTTTCCAGAGATCTTACACTCTTCTACAATTTAGTCTGGCAAACTTGAAACACATGAACCATTAGAAATAATGCATTATGTGCTATAAACTGTAAATGGGGTGGGAGTTTAGAAAAGGGAAGATCAATGTTGATTGATATAACCTTTGAGGAAGAGGTTAGTTTGCTGAGTCTTAAGAATAACTAGTACTTAGACAACCCAAAAGGAAAACAATGGGCATTCTAAGTGCGTGGGAACTAGGAATGAGTGTAGAGTGGGTAGGCCCTTTGAGGAGGTCTAGATGACAGCAGCACTGTTCGCAGGTTCCGGCGTAGTGGGGAATAGGGTAGATTGGTTTAGTGGTAATAATCTGAACGGTCCTGTGAGCTCAGCAGAGGAATTTAGGCTTTGAAGTATAGGGTGGGGATGGGCTAATAGGATTTAAGTAGTAATTTAGGAAGATTTTTCTGATAGCGATTTATAGGATGACTACAGCAGGGAGAGGCTGTCAGGAGGGAGAGATTTGTTAGGGGCTCTTTCAGGAGACAGGGTTAAAAGAAAAGCCCAGATGGTGACAGTAGAAATGGATAGAGAAAAATGATCTCGAAAGACATTTTGAAGGAAGAAAGGAGGGAATGAGACAAGGTGGCATTGGTTATAGGGGTTGGGAGAAGAAAAATAAATAAAAGATAACTCCAGAATTTCTATCCTGGATGGCTGGATGATTGATAACACCACTGATCTCTTGACGAAGGAAAATTGTGAGTTCTATTTTTAGACAGGTTATATTTGGGATCAATTGGGATGTCCAGTGGGACTATCTTATAAGCAATTATAAACATGGAACTAGTGAGTAGCCAAAAGGCCAGGGAAAAAATTGATGAGTAACAGCTACACACTGCCTGTAAATCCAGATTCCACAGCCTGATTTTCAAGGTTGCTGTCACCCAGCCCCATGCTACTTATTCAAATTCATCTTCAGACTACCCCATAGTCTGTGCCCCTCCTCCTGGTCCAGTCAGTCAGCAAACTATTTTTTTTTTTTTTGGTCTTTGTGTCTAAATTCTTGTTATTCTCCATGCCTGGAACCCATTCCCTAAATCTCTAATTATTAGCATTTCTCTGTGTGTTAGGGCCAGCTCAGGACCTTTCCACATGAAGATGTTTTTCAGAAACTCCAGTGCATACTCTTCTCTTTTTTGAAGTCTTGGAGCATTTAAAGCTTGTGTTATTTGTAAAGCACTCAATCATATACGTGTCTATGTTCTTGTTTAATCAGGTCAAACATGAATCCCTATCTTGTTTTGTCAGTAAAACTATAAATGCCTTCAGGGTAAGGATTGATGTTCCTCTCGCATCAGTTAAGAATTATATTTAACTATGAAAAACATAAGCTCCTAAACAGTGGCTGTAAAAAATTAGGAGTTTGATTTTTCTCATATATGAGAAGTATGGAGACGGGTAATCCAAAGCTGGTTTGGCACATCTTGATAAGTGCAAAGACCCAGCCTCCCTCAACCTTTCCACTGGCCCATCCTTAGCATGGATTTGTCATTTCAGAATCACAAGCTGGCTGATCCTTATCAAGTGTAGTATCTGTGCTGCAGACAGAGAGAAGAGGGAAGGCAAGGGGTGAGCGGGCTTGCCAACCTCATCAGCCCTACTTTTAACCTGCTTCCCTGGAAGCTCCAAGCCCACAAGTTCTGCTTCTATTTTTATTTATTTATTTATTTATTTATTTTGTGGTACACGGGCCTCTCACTGTTGTGGCCTCTCCCGTTGCGGAGCACAGGCTCCGGACGCGCAGGCTCAGCGGCCATGGCTCACGGGCGCAGCCGCTCTGCGGCATGTGGGATCTTCCCGGACCGGGGCACGAACCCGTGTCCCCTGCATAGGCAGGCAGACTCTCAACCACTACGCCACCAGGGAAGCCCATCTGCTTCTATTTTGTTGGTCAGCGTTAGATATAGAGCCACTCCTGTTTGCAAGCAATGCTGCAAATATTGGTTTTTCAGTTGGACATATTACCATACCCAACAAAATCTGGGTTATTTTTGTGAAGAGAAGGGCTGTTGACAACACACGGGTAATCATTTATTTGCTCTCTGTCTCTGCCTATCTCTTTCTCTTTCTTTCTGTGTGTGTGTGTGTGTGTGTGTGTGTGTATTCTTGTTCAGCTACACTCACCCACACACATATATATGGAGAGAGACGGAGAGATGATATTATATCTCTAGATCTTTATCTCTCTATATTTGAATAATATATAAAAATATATAATGAATATATATTATATATGTGTATATATAGAGAGATTTGTTATATATCTCTATATATATGTATTTGAACACACACACACACAAGAGCTAGACATTGTTAAAACTGAGCAAAATCCAATAAAATTACAATAAAATAATCTGATATATTAAATATGATGCCAATTGCCATGCCTATTATAGTTAGGAGCAAGTGGAGCTATTTTTACATAAATAACTATTGGTATTATTTGCACAAAGTTAAACCAAGGCTTTTCTATTGTTATAGTAGCTCTGATTAGTTTTCTAGTGCCCATAGTGAACATCACCGTTGACAGGAATCTCTGAAAATGGTCATACCCTCACATTTCTAAGCTGAAGGTACTGAGTTAGTGATTGGGGGGTTTGGTTTCTGCATTCTTAAGTTTTCCCTTTGCTCTCTTACACTTCCAAGATTTAAGGAATGATCCTCAAACTGTGTTTGTGATATATTTTTGAATGTTAGAATTATTATCAGCACAAATGAAAAGACGAAAATACACTACAGTAAACTAAAAAGAAATCAGCTGATAATTCGACACAGTCGTGGCCATTCTAGCAGCCTTAGAGAGTTTGTAGAAGCATCCCCAAATACTGGGTCTTCTACCCATCACTGTTCATACCATGTCATTTTCACCACCCTGACTGTGCTTTCTTTTGTCCTCCCAAGGCAGTAATCCCATCCTTTTATGAGCAGAGCTGTGATTAGGACTCAGGTCACAGCTCCAGGTTCAATGCTCTTTGTACTGTTATTCACAACAACAGTAACAACAAAACAGCAATATACATTTGTGTAGAACTGCACAGAGTACCTCTGTGCAGTTAGTTAGAAGGAACTTTCCCCAACAGATTATACATACTCAATGGGTAGCTTTTAGCCAAGCCAACAGATCAGAATGTCCCAATCTGAACCCCTTGGATTAATCTGCTGGAATGAGGTGACGTTAGCTTGCAGGGCCGTTTCCTAGCCACTATTCCTATAATTTAATCTTAGGTAATGTTATTATGTCTTGGTAGCGAAACAACCAAATCAATAAGAAAAATAAAATATTACCGTGCCCTCTTGCTACACATCATTGCCTTCAATGTGGCACTTAAGCTTTTAATTTTCTAAGGCAACATTATCACTTAGGGTTTAGACATCTCTTAATCTGCTGGCTGACGGAGTGTGTGGCAGGCATTTTCACACCAGGACCATATGTGATATAATAACCTAAATATCACAAAGGAGATATGTATAGGAGCTGTTGCATATCTATTAAGGGGATGACATTGCTTAGGTAACATAGATCAATGGCAGTGAAATAGTTAAAAGACACTCAACATTAATTGGAACTCCCTTGTTTGTTTTCTTTTGAAACCTTAAAGTTATCCAAATGGAGTGTTAATTTTTTAAAAAAAAGAAATGTTTTCTTGGGAGAAGACAATGTTTTGAAATGTTTTTAATTTATGAGAGCCCGTTTCCTTCAGCCTCCCATTGCTGCATGAGGTTGAACAAATGTTAGCTGCAACTAATTAATTAAGTTTGCAGAAAGTAGCAGCAGGGGATTGGAAACTTGAAGTGGAAGTGAGCATTTTGACTGTAAACATGTTGCCTGCCTGAGAGACTATATCTGGATTGAGTGGTTGCTGAATTATCCAAAGAAATGCATTATCTCTGGGAAAATCAGCCTTGGCAGGGAGATAAAATAACAATGTCTCTTGCTGGCAAATCCATTCATTTATTTCCCCGGTTCATCTCATGTGTTTTGCTTGATTGCAGCCATACACTATTACTGTGCCATCCTCCCTGTGTACGAAGATGACGCCACAGACTTGCCCTCAGAAGAGAAGGAACAAATATTTGCTGAGCACTTTTTCTGTGCCAAGCTCTTTTTTATGTACATCATGTACTTTCTTTCTGTAAAACAGATATAATTCTCTCACTTTAAAGATATGGAAATTAAGACTCAGAATTTAGGAACTCTCCCAGGATCAGTTTATAGGCGATGGAACTGGGGTTTGAACCCAGACTCATCTGACATTGGAGCTTTTTCAGCTACACCAGGGATGATTTCCTGGGGTCCAGGGTGGGAAAGGCTGCAGGGAGACCGGGCAGCCTCTTGCCTGGTTTCCCTGTGGTTAAGGGAAGCATAACCCAGGGGAAAGACCTAGGGCTGTGGAATGTAGAAAGTGATTCTCAGACCTGAAGGTGATCTGCAGATCACACTGAGAAATACTGGAGATTAGAGAGATTCCTGAGCAAGATACCCTGAACTTGTATCCCTGTAGCTAGTCACACTGGGCTAGTCACATTCCTTCTCTAGGGAATTTGAACCCAGACATCATATCAAAGAAGGTGAGGGGATTAAACAGAGAGGTCATAATACAGAAAGAGGGACCAGGTCAGCCATAAAGGACTCCAGGAGAGCTGAAGTTATAAGGCAGTAGAACAATCGTGATTAATCATAGGAAGCTTTTTGTAGAGAAAAGAGGCAAGAGCAGAGGCATAGAGAGAAGTAAGGGCAAAGCAAGTTGAGATGGAGTCAACTCCAAGTCCTTAAGAGCTGTTTCAGTCCCCAGGGTCTTCCTGTTCCAACCATGACACAACACATGCTGATCTTGCTATCACAAGCCCACTTCAATTTCATCATTTTGCTCTTTGCAGTGCCAACGCCAGGCACTATATAGATTAAAGACTTGTAGAAGAAATTTGTTAGAAATGCAATAGACCAATTCAGGATGCTGAAAAATTCTGGAATATCTGAGAATTTCACACAATTTTCTTAGAGATTAAATAAGACTTAAGTGCATGTCATCAGTCTTTTATTGAGTTTACAATGGATACTGCTGGTAAAATAATACAAAATAAAAATTACAATATCTAACACTGTACTTGGTAAAATATATTAGAGCCTAAATCTTGACTGAAGAATGGAGCCTTCTCGGCTTAAGTTTAAAGCTGCAAAATTTGAACAGGCAAAATTTAACTTGGTAGAAACCGTGGTCACAGATGAAACTCACAATGGCAGATGCAGCGAATGATGTAATTTCATATGGTCAAAAATACTAAGCAATAAATCAAACCTTGGTTGCAAATTTGCATAGAAAAAATTGAACTAGATAAAAATCATGTCAATAAAATAAGAACAAAATAGAAGAATACTGGGGAAAGTTTGCCTATTCTGTATAAATATTATTTGTGGAATTAATTTTGAGTAGTATGTTGTGGCAGGCTATTGGCTCCTGCTGTAGCAACTAGAAAAAATGGGATACATTACAAAAATTATATTTTTAAAGACACTGGAGAACTAGGAAGCCAAAAGTATTAGATCAATTAAAATTCCAGAGGGAAGTTCCCTTTTAAGTTTAGCTGAGATTATTGGCCGTTTTCTGAGGGTCAGTCAGCCTTGGCTTAGATGTTGGGACTGTACTAGGGAAGACAAACCTGCAGAGGAAACTGATAAGCTGGGTTCTAGAAGAGCTCTAAACGTTTTAGCCAGCTTTCCCAAGGGACATTTGCTGAGTGCTGGGGTTACCCAAGAGCCTGCGAGGCTAGGCTAGGAAAGTAGAGTGAAGTGTCTCACTGCTTCAAGTGCTTGGGAAACTCTCTAGATGGAAGGGCATACAGCAAACACTGTCCTTGAGATATTCGAAAACAGAGGTGGATTGTTTATAAATGAAGCTTCAGTCTAGCTCTAAGTCAGCTCAATTCCTCACTGGATGGTGGTAATCAGTCCCTCTCTCCATCTTCCTTTTAGAGGAAAGTGTGTGCTTGGGGAAAATAATAAAAACTTCAAATCTCTAAGACTCTTTACACGTGATGTTCACTATACAGTAAAATATTATGAGGTGTGTAAAGAAGTAGAAAAACATGACTAACAATCAAGAGAAAAAGCCAGCAATAGAAACAAGCCCATAGGTGATCCAAATGTTGGAGTTAGTTAAAAAGCTTTAAAATAACTATTATAAACATGTTGAAGAAAATGGAGGAAATGATAACAAAAGAGATGAAAAGGTAGAGAGGACCAACTGAGAATTTGAATCTATATAAAAGAATCAATCAGATATTCTATAACCTAAAAATATTACATCTGATATTAAGACCCCATTGGGTAGGTTTAATAGCATACTGCATGCAGCAGAAGATAGGATTAGTATATGCAAAGAAAACAGATAAACGGAATCATAGAAAGAAAAAGAAAAGAACTGAACAAAATAGAAGAGATATATGTGACATAGTCAAATGTTCTAATATATGTGTTATTGGGGTTCCAGAAGGATAGGAGAGAGACAATGGGGAAGCAGCAATATTTGAAGAGATAACTGTCAAGTACTTTCTAAAATCTGATGAAAGACATCAACCCATAGCATAGATTCAGGAGGTTCAGCAAACTCCAAGCAGGATAAATATAAAGAAAACTACAATTAGGTACATCATAATGAAACTGTTAAAAACCAGAGATACACAGAACCAATAGAGTTTGCTCTAGAAAATTGCTTCTCAGTGAAAATTTCTGATGTTGGTGCTACTCTGATTAAAATGCTTACATTTACAAATACAAAATCAACATGTTCTTGAGGTCAAATTGGAGGAGTAAAACCATATCAAAACAAAAGACATCATCTTTTTCTGGCTTGAGTAAGTTTGCTACTTGCAACCAAAGAATCTAACTGAAATCCCCCTTTGAGTATTTCTACTTTACCAAGCCTCTTCTTCCCTTACCTGACCATTCTAGCTTTTTGGCTGAAGGTGGGGCTTTTAGTTCTGCTTAATTTCTCTCCTAATCCTAGAATTCCTAGATTCTCACGGTTGTATTTCTCTGGCAACCAAGTGAGTGAGCCTCCCTGGGGGGTTCTGATGAGAGAACCATCTTGGTTACTGACCCTGAAAAGCACTGTCCAGTCAATCACTTTTGCCTTTGGGGTCTGTTTACTACGGTTGGAATAGGCAGTCAAAAAGGAACAGTGTAATGGATTGTACTTGTTTTTCTGGATTTGCTCAAGTGGTTTTGTAAAGCAGATGCTACACAAATACAACAAAATAGATTGTACCTGACTTGGGACAGTGGGAGCATACTAAAACCCCTGAAGACCGATGGATTTCAACCAGCGTCCTATCTTGTATTCAGATGGAGGGATAGATGTAACTTGTCTAATTTGAATATTTGTCAGAGCCTACAGTTTTCCAGGCAGGCCTTGCTGCAGTCTTCAGGTTGTTTTACCTGCTTGATTTTCCCTGTTCATTTCTTGAGCTGATACTAGTCAAACCTGGTACTGTATCAAGATCCTCATGACATATAGCCAGTACAGTCTGGAACTGTGCCTGTCTGCTCAAATCAAGAACAAAATGTGCAGATACTAACCCCTTGCACATAACCTCCCTCATTATTCAGTTCTCCCACAGAGTCTGGGCTGCTGTTAGGACTGTGGCCCTTTGATTTGGGGCCCAGATTTCCTTCCTAGATCTTGCCATTCTCTCTCCCAGGAGATAGATCCTGATCTCACATAACTCGCTGCTATCTGGGGTTAGGTCTTGTATACCATGAGTATCATTCATTCATTATTTGTTTTTATACATTTTTATCAATCACTTACTATGTGTCTGCCCCCATATTAGGTGCTGAAATGTAGTGGTGAACAAAAAGGTGTAACCCTTGCTCTCAGAGAGTTTATATTCTAGTGGGGAAGAAAGCCATTAAACAAATAACAAGACAAACAAATATCTAATTACAAACTGTGATAAGTGCTGTGAAGGATGAGAACAAAATTCTTAAAGGAAATACCAGGCAGGATCTAATTTGGTTTGGGTCAGAGGTCAGGAAAGGCCTCCTGCAGTGAACCAAGTGATGCGATGGGAAAGAGTTCTCCACGATGAGAAGAAAACAGGTGAAAGGGCTCAGAGGTAGCCCTGAGCTTGGCCTTTTTGATGATTTTAATAGTGGTCAGTGAGACTAGAGCACTGATTGCCAACCCTGGCCATATTAGTTTCTGGTGGCTGCCATAACTATTCACCACAAACTTAGGGCCTAAAACAACAGAACTTATTTTCTCATAGATCTGGAGAACAGAAGTACAAAATAGTATCACTGGGCTGAAATCCAGCTGTTGGCAGTGCTCCTTCCAGAGGCTCCAGGAGAGAATCCATTCCTTGCTGTTCCAGCTTTTGGTGGCTGCTGGCATTCCTTGGCTTATGGCCACATCACTCCAGATCTTCAGATCTCTCTCTTCCCCACCTTCATGTCACCTTTTCCGTTGTGTGTGTCAAATCTCCCTCTGCCTCTCTTGTATAAGGACAATTGTGACTGTATTTAGAACCCACCCACATAATGCAAGGTATTCTCCTCATCTCAGGAACCTTAATCACAACTGCAAAATCCTTTTTTGCCATGCAAAGTAACATCTACAGGTTTCAGGGATTAGGACCCGATATCTTTGGGAACCATTATTCAGCCCATCACTCTGAACTGCATTAGAAGTCCAGGAAGAAGTTTTAAATATGCATCGCCCATGTTCCACCTTAGATCACTTAAATCAGAATCCCTGTTTGAGGCTTGGGCATGGGTATTCTTTATTTTTTTAATCTCATTTTTAAATAAATTTATGTATTTATTTATTAATTTATTCTGCGCTATGTGGGCCTCTCACTGTTGTGGCCTCTCCCGTTGCAGAGCACAGGCTCCAGACGCGCAGGCTCAGCGGCAGTGGCTCACGGGCCCAGCCTCTCCGCGGCATGTGGGATATTCCCGGACCGGGGCACAAACCTGTGTCCCCTGCATCAGCAGGCGGACTCTCAACCACTGCGCCACCAGGGAAGCCCTATTTATTTATTTTTTGGCTGCGTTGGGTCTTCGTTGCTGTGCTCGGGCTTTCTCTAGTTGCGGCGAGTGGGGACTACTCTTTGTTGCGGTGCGTGGGCTTCTCATTGCGGCGGCTTCTCGTGTTGCAGAGCATGGGCTCTAGGCGCACAGGCTTCAGTAGTTGTGACACGTGGGCTCAGTAGTTGTGGCATGCGGGCTCAGTAGTTATGGCACGCAGGGTCAGTAGTTGTGGCTTGGAGGCTCTAGAGCGCAGGCTTAGTAGTTGTGGTGCACAGGCTTAGATGCTCTGTGGCATGTGGGATCTTCCCAGACCAGGGCTCGAACCTGTGTCCCCTGCGTTGGCAGGTGGATTCTTAACCACTGCGCCACCAGGGAGGTCCCATGGGTGTTCTTTAAAAGCTCCCCAGGTGACTCTAAAACAACTACTAGACTACTGGGCTGAGAACTACTAGGACTAGAACCTGATGCAGGAAGAGCAATTGTCAAGGCAGGCAGAATGTCTTCACGGTTTGGAGACTTCTGCTGCTATTAACCTGGTGAGACCTGTCTTGGCCCTGCCTCCTTCGGTTCTTACTCCTGCTTCTCCATCAAGCAGACATTAAGGTCTTGGATTGTGCGATGCCTGAGTCTGTCCAAGTTGTAAAGAATGTGTAGAGCTAACAAGTTAATGGGGATCAAACTTAGCTGGCCTCACACAAATATAGACTTGAGTGCTCTGGAGTTGTAAGTCCAAGTCTGAAGAACATGCACTAAAGGTACTAAGTTACCTTTGTAGATTTGTAAAACAAATTAACTTTGCTCTGACCTACGAACCAATCTTAGAGGCAGGTCCAGAATTGGGGAAACATGTCAGAGCCCTCCAGAACTCACTACTTGTCTTAGCCATAAAAAAGGAATTTTTTTTTCTTTCTCACTGTACCCACTAACCTTTGAAAATATTGATTTTTTTTTCAGTGAAAATATTTGGGGAAAATGGTAATTTGTTCTATTAAGATCCCTGTGGTTTTCAGCAGCTTTGGCCTTAAGGACAAACATAACCTCACAACCATGTAGGCATGTCATTTGGGAGCTATGAGGATGACCATGCAGAGTGCTAAGAATCTGATAATCTGAGAAAAAAATCAAGTCAGGGAGTTCCTCTATAGCTATTTGCTAGTAGACCAGTGTTTGCACACTGTAGCTTGCCGGATCTCAGTTCCTCAACCAGGAAGCAAACCCGGGCCCTCAACATTGGGAGCACAGAGTCCTAACCACTGGGCCGCCAGGAAATGCCCTGGATCAATGTTTTCCAATGTCATGAGAGACATTCCCAGACCCAACTCACCACCAGGCCATTAATTTGAGGGAAGCATATTTGCTTTCACAAATCACTAAATTGTCTCTGGGGAGGTAAAGATGCAATGATCTCCTTTTTGGAGGCTGCAGCCTTTTCGTGGTTGGATCTACTAATAGGCTCCATCCACAAGAGAATGTCAGTAACACCTGGAAAAGTGTGGGTTGCATCTTTAAGTACTGGGAATATTTAACTGGAAATCCTTTGTGGGTGGGTCCGAGGTCTACGTAGCATCATCATTCTGATGCTGTGTAACATCATCTCTAGCACAGTGCCACATTTGGTCTTTTCTCCTTATTGCTGACAATCACCTCAACTGGGACTGGACATCACTGAAAAGATTCAATGAAAACATGATGCTTCATTTGGGAAGTCCTTCTACCATCTTTCTCCACGTAGCTACCCTCTTCTTGTTTCTATTATTACGTGTGCCTTAGTATCTTGTATCACTTGATAAAAATATTAAATGTGTCTGCTTATTACTGGGCTTCCTTTTGGGTACCTTTTCAACTTAGGGAGGCTGGGTGGTGAGGTTCTTTTCTGAGTCTGTAGTACTGAGCATGCTCAATGCTCAAAAAAGGATTGAATTTATGATGGTCTCCCTTTCTGAACCCCTTTTTAAAGATCTCTATTTAATATATCCTTTCTTTTTCAAAATGGCAGTTTCATGTCCTGTGAATACCTTGCGTTTTCTCTTGATTACCCCTTCTAAGTGGAAACCTATGACATACATGGTAATCACAAAAAATTCTTTCCTGCTAAGATCTAGCAGGTGGTCCCAGTAATACCTTTCTTATCTAGGAAGTGGTTCAATTATTTCCATCTCTGACAAAACGATGAACTTCAGAGGATTCGCCCAAGGAGAGAGGATGGAAGGATTAGAATTGCTGGCTTCACCACCCCCATGTGAAGTAGAATACCTGAAAACAGCCTCCCTCTCAAGCATAAATTCCCCTCTTTGTCCAAAGAATAGCAGTGGTGAGGCGTTGGCATGCAGATACTTGCAAAGTGAAAATGGATACACTTCCACAGCTCCTTTTCCCTGGCCTGGAGGACAGCCTGCCAACCACGCATGCACGTTGGTTTGGCACCGAGACAAATGTTCCCTGGAGCATAGACTGAAACCACCACACTGATATCACATGGAACACCAGCCACATTCTGACCTTGCTCTCTGTAGGTGAGCGGCTGTGGAATTAACCTGCGATGGTTTCCTGCTCCAGCCTGGTTGGTAGGCTGGATTTTTGTTTTTGGTTTTTTTTTTTCTAATGCCACAGTTGAATCTTGTTGCTCTCCTCATTCCGCTGGTATCTACCAGCCACAGAACCACTCTCCCGGTCTTGGCTTGTGAACAGTGGGCAACTACTCGGCTGCGAGAAATGGGCAAACCACCTGATTTCTTCTTGCCCCTTGAGAGGGAAGGGCCACTAAGGGACTGTTCCAAAATCGTGCCTGGGTGGCAGGGTCTGCGGCTGGCGGCGCGGGCATCTGCGATTGCTGTTCGTTCCTTTTGCACCCTTCTCTTCTATATTTTCTCCCACTGCTACAACTCCTCCCAGCCCCTTTTTTTTGTTTCCAACCCTTATTTATTCAGAGCTTCCAATATTCTAAGTTTTTCATGAATTCAGGGCTTTAATTTAGCATGTGGGTGCTGGCACTTCCAGCAAGCTGCTTTGGTCATTATTTCCAACTTGAGGGAATAAAGAGGCAGCAGGGTGCAGTGGAGAGAGGGGGGCTGGGAGACAGAAGGCCCCATCCCAGTCCCGGGTCTGCTCCTAACTGGCTGTGGGACCTGGCTGGAACACGCCCTGGCTGCCAGCCTCTGTTTCCTCCCCGACAGGATGGTAAAGTCAGGATGAGATGATTTCTAAGGCTTGTCTCACGCTGTCATTCTATGGTGCTCACTGGCCACGTGAAATCCATATGGGGTTGTGCCAGTCTCACTTTCCTTTTTGTTTTGAAAAACTTTCTCGTTAAATGGATGAATGAGAAGCTGTAAGCAGAGTCCCTAAACTAGATTCCTCCAGTGCAGAGTACTGAGGGGAAAACTTTTCTTTAAATCACTTTCCAGGGGCTATAGACTAGGAAAAAAAACAAAACAAAACTGCACTTCCTGTCTTGAAACACGAAACAATGTTTTCCACCAGGATCAGAAAGTGATTCAAATGGTATTTGTTGTTTTTTAAAAATCCTATTTCTGTACTGTAGCATAAGCATGTATACTTGTTACAGTAAAATTGTACTTTTGGAAGGAAAAGGTTAAAGTTGGCTAGTGATAGTCATCAGGAGATGGATATTTAATCTTTAATCTCTTGTCCTAGGCCTCTACTTTGGATCAACTCATTATCCCGAATAAACGATGTGTCATTCCCATTATTTATGTTTCACTGCAGCCAAAGTATCTGGACCTCGTTTTAGTAAGCGCCATTCATTTCGACCCATTCAGTATTAATCTCCCTGCTAACATCTTTCCTGTTCTATGTGCTGTCCCCTATTTGCTTTTATGTTTTCTGCCGAGTGTTTATAAAAGGATAATCTTTTACAAAGCAGACAGAATTTTTGTGTATAAACTACTCTGTTTGAATGCCTCATTGATATACCATCTAAAAACTGAAGTGTTCAGCAAGATTAGCAAAGCCCTGAGCTATTGAGCTGGGGGAAAACATGAGAACCAGCCCCTTCTCTACAGGAGGCAAAGGTGACGAAAGATGCCTTTGCTTTCTCACTAAGAGCGAAAGCAGAGCCATTGCCCACACAGGCCCCGATTGGCCTGGCTGCCTGAAAATTACAGGGGCACGAAGCGAGCAGCTCAGAAGTCACTGGGAAAGGGGTGAAGGGGGCGGTGGTCCTTTGACCTCTTTCCTGGAGTTTTCTCAGAAACTGCCACGGCTCCGCTGATGCTGAATTTACACATTGTCCTCACTTTGGCTGAAGTCTTTTAAACTTTCGTGAATTACTTGCACGCTATCGCTCGTTGTTCTGTGAGGTTCAGCCACTTGTGCTGTTCTCGTCCACCTTGTGGAAAGGGCAGTAGTAGGAACTAAGTAGGACTCCAAGGAGGACGATGGTCTCTTCCTGCCTCCCCCGTCTCCTCTCTCCAGGCGTTGGGATCCCATCCAAGCAGCCCTCTTTTGCGGAGAGGAAGGAGGGATCACTTCATTTCACAATGGACAAAGAAGGTTCTTTTGTGGGAGTTTGCATGGCATGGGGTCTCAGATATGCCACCAATGAAAAGACTTAACAGATGGACTGTGAGAATAGGAATAGGTTCAAGAAAAAAAAGAAAAAAAGACATTAAAAATAATCAGTGGAAGCGGGTGGCGAGTCTGGCCACTGTAGGAGCTGAGCGCAGGAAGCCGCACTGAGCAAATGCTTTGGACCTTAGGCAGGGTGAGTTCAGCTGGTAGAGATGCATGGAAGCATCTGAAACACAAACTGTGCTTGGGTTTTTAGTTGGCAGTTTGTGGGAGAAAAAAAAAAATCCCAAGACACACGCTGCCAAAAATTATATGTGCCTTCAAAGAGTGTTTTTTTCCAACAAATTGATCACTTTGATTACTCAGTAGCAAGGTTTGTTATTTTCTCAGAAGTGCCCTTTGTATACATGAGCATTTTGCCTACATTTCTACATTTGTTAGGGAAAAGTTCAAAACAGACATGTGACTGTGCCATTCTCATGGCATAAACCCTTAAACACAAAGGGCCTGTCAACCCTCTTCTGAAGATCTAAGCTATAAAAACACTCAAAATGAATCCGTCAAGACCATCAACAGTCAGCACTGTGTAGGAGTTTCTTTTAGCTCAAAGCCACCACGGATGGCCGTTTATTATGAGGATGCCGGCCCTTGCCTGAATCTGCAATCCACACCAAGATGAAGGCTGACAGACATTTGGGAAGAACCTTTATTTATTTATTTTTTGATAACAAGTTTTTCTTTCTTTTCTGTTTTTTTTTAAAAATATTTATTTATCTATCTATTATTTATTTTTGGCTGTGCCGGGTCTTAGTTGCGACATGCGGGATCTTTGTTGCAGCGTGTGGGATCTTCAGTTGTGACATGAAGGCTTCTTACTTGCAGCATGCATGCGGGATCTCGTTCCCCAACCAGGGATCAAACCCAGGCCCCCTGAATTGGGAGTGTGGAGTCTTACCCACTGGACCACCAGGGAAGTCCCTGGGAAGAACCTTGAATCCAGTTCTTTGGGGCACTCTGTGTGGCCTTTAGGGAAAATGACAACAAAAGGACAGCTCTTCCTCACCAATTCGCAAGAAAGTTCTGTACTTGGGGGGCGGTGAAGAGACTGGGAGGGACTGGGGAATTCTTTCTTACATGGAGCCTGGGTCAACTGAGACAACGAAAAGAATACAGTAACTAGGTTCTCATGACAGGGAGTCAACCTCTTGACTGTAGGGAAATTCACAGTGTTGGCTTCTTTGACTTGGAAGAACCATGTTAAGAATATATAGGATTATTTTGAATAATACAAATATTAATAAAAATTATAACAGCAAAAACAAAGAATATACAAAAGAAGTTCCTCAAGTAGAGGGGCTGCTTCAGTTATTTCAGAGGCATTGATCTCAGTGGTGCCTCCTTTTGGACTTTATTCAATTTTCCATTCCTTTTTCTTTTACACGACTATTTCTTTTTCTTCCCTCCTTTTCTCTTTAATTTTCTTTACTTCCCTCCCCCCGCCCACCCTTTTTTCTCTTCCTCCCTCTGTCATTTCCTGTCTTCATCTTCATCAGGGACTATAAAGTATAGAAAACATGATCTTTGCTACAAAAGGATTACAATATCAGTAGGTAAATATGACCAACACAAAAGTGTCTAACGTACGGATTTTGCATTTCAGCACCTATCACGTATTAGCGGCTGCCTGGAGCCCTGTGTTGAGAGGATTCTGAGCTCAGAACTGGGCTCAGAGGGAATGAATGCCCTGATCAACTTGATGTGACAGCAAAGGACAGAGGGGAAGTGGGGAGGAGGGGCACTCGTGGCAGAAACTTGCCATCCTGGGTCTCAATCAGGGTTTATCAACTGTGGCACTATTGACGTTTGGACTGGATAATTCTTTGTTGTGAGAGCTGTCTTGTGCACTGTAGGATGTTCAGCAGCGTCCCTGGCTTCTACACACTAGATGCCAGTAGCACCCTCAGAGTTGTGACAACTAAAACTGTCTCTAGTCATTGCCAAATGTCCCCTGCAGGGTAAAATTGCCCCTGTTTTAAAACCACTTGTCTAAATAATTACCACAGAACTAAATACAGGGAAAAGAATGAGAAGGTGAAAGGGGCTGGAAGGATGCAGAGCTTTTGAGAGGAGATGAGGCTGTGTGGGAAATGGTAGGATGTGTGATGGCAGAGAAGAAGTCCCCAGTCACTGCTGTTGCCTGATAGGCCGTGCCTTGTGCTATATTCCACAGTTCTCAGGTTATCTCCACAACTAGACCAGGACCCTGGGGAACAGAGTCTTAGAGCACAGTAGGAAGGATTGGAGGTATAGTTTCTCAGTCGTAAGACTGGTGGAACTCTGGATCATATCATCAATGAAGATGAAGCACTCAGTGCTGGAGATCTCAGTTTGCAAGGATGTTGCTGCTCCTTGGGGCTCATGAGAAGGTGGATGGGCCCAGAGGCAGGGGAACAGGAAAGATGTTCCCTGTGTGGTCCCCGGGAATTTTTAATGAGCAATGGGACTTGGGGCCCTAGGAGATGAAGGAAACTGGAGTCATATCCATTTTAAACTCTCTCATGGGAGCTGGCTTATTCTCCTTAAATTTCCTGACTTGATCTGAATATTGGTAAACAGTAAACAAATGTTAATGCATTTGATAAAATAAACCAGTGGCTTCAGGATACATTCAAAGTGCCCGAATCTATCTCAGACTCTGTTTCCATTTATAGAGCTGGGGTTTTAGCTCAGGTCATTTCAGGGAACGTGTGATGCCGTAGGAAGGTCTGGCTTTGACTTTAGCTCTGCTCCTTGCTCAGAATCCGAGACAACAAGCAAGTCATCTCACCTCTCTGCCCCTTAGATTAGTATCTGTAAAATGGGGATAGTTTCCAGCTTAACAAGGCTGTCATGAGGGTTAAATGAGATGATATACATCAACTGCTATCTCCGGAGACTGGCACAAATTAGGGACTCAAAAAGTGTTAATTACTTTCCTTCTCGCCCTTCTTACTGAGTCTTGTAATCATTCTTCTCCAGTAGGTTAAGTATGTGGGAAAGGACAGACACTTCTGGTTTCTGAGAAAGGGTTCCTTGAAACTGCCTTCGGTCACATTCTCCCCACTTTCAGAACGCTGACAGCTAATAAAATATGCGTCAGCCTCAGATCAGACTGAAGGTTTGGGTGAGTATATGTAAATGTATCCTGAGGCAGTAGGGCCTCCGGGCACTGCTGGTGTTTGGAGGCAAAAATCTTCTTCCTCACCCTGTTCACATCTCTGTGCGGTTGGAGGCCGTGATGTGCAACCGTGTCTTGAGCACGGTGAGGTACTTCATAGGGAGTAAAATACAGAAGTCATCTCAAGGAACCAAAAGAGAGGATATGTGTATCATCTTAGACAATTTCCTTCCAGAAACTCATAGGATTGAACCGTGAAAGCCTCTCTCTTTACACAGGAAGGGACTTTACTGAGGACATGAAGTCCAGCCCACTCTCCTGCCACACGGGGATCACAGTTCTGTGGAGCAGGGGTTTTCCCACCTAGCGAAGCCGTCTTATTAGATAGAAGCAGTCTTGGGACTAGAGCCCGGCTCTCCCATACCTTTTAATCAGTCTGAGCTCACAGTGCCATCCTCTGCATTTCCCGGCTCGGCTTGTTCTGCCCTGCACCAAATGAAAGCTGTTTAAGGGCTTCTGCCCTGCTTTATGGAATTAGTCCTTTCTTCCTAACAAGGCCAGGTTTGCACATTCGTGCAGCATCACTTCAGTCATTCCCAGGTATACATCTATTGTATTCATGTCACAATTCTCCCACTTACCAGCTCCGAGACGCTGGGCAAGTTACTCAGCCTATATTCGCTTTGTATTAGTCAAGTTTCTGTAGAGAAACAGAACCCATAGGAGATTATCCATGTATCTATACATCTATGAATTTTATACATATATTCATATATTCACTATATACACACACACACACACACACACATATATATGTGTGTGTATATATATATATATATATATATATATATATATATATATATATATATGAATTGGAATTGGTTCACGAGTCCCAGAATCTGCAGTTGGCAGAATGGAGACCCAGGAAGAACTAATCTTTTAGTTAGAGTCCAAAGGCAAGGAAAAACTAATGTCCCAGCTCAGAGACAGTCAAGCAGGAGTTTCCCCTTACTTGAGGGAGGGTCAGCCTTTCTGTCTTCAACTGCTTGGATGAGACCCACCCACAATTGGGAGGGCAATCTGCTTTACTCAGTCCACCTAGTTAATCTCATTGAAAATAACCTCACAGACGCACACAGAATAATGTTTGACCAAATATCTGGGTACCTGGTGGCCCAGTGAGGTTGACATATAAAATTAACCGTCACAGGCTTCAATCTCCCCATTTGTAGGACAAAGGTAATAATAGTACTTATCAGGTTACTGAGAAGAACCGTCTCTGATCTTATGAGTGAATGAAAAGAAAAGTTCACGAAAATAGAGTGCCCTTATGGTATCTCAAAAAATGCTATCACTGTTGTTGTTTTTATCGAAAGCGCTTACAGTTAGGGACTAAGTTCCAGACAGAGGAAGATGAGGGTGCTGGGGAGGGCAGAGAGGCAGGGCTGGCTTCACGCCCGTGTGACCCGAGTAGTCACACACTTAGAAAGGCCCTGTGCTTCTTTAATGCACTGCTGTTGCTGTGTCAAAATGCTTAATAACTGTTTAACAAGGGCCCTGTATTTCCATTTTGTACTGGACCTTGCAAATTATGTAGCTGGTCCTGGAGTGAGAAATAGGGAATCTTTAAAACATGCCCAGAGAGCATGGTAAGCTGGAGCTAACTGGGCTCTGCCACACCGTAAGTTCCCCTCCCTTTGCTGCGGAATTCTGCAGGCATGAAAACTGCCACAAGATATTCATTTTTAATGACTTGTTATGGGCTTCTTAGCAATATATCTTTGGGTATTAAGGTGTGGAGTCAGAGACTTAAAATGATTGATGTCTTTGCTCCACACAAAGGGTCTCCCACACTTACCCCGTGCCAGATATCCACTTGGGAAATTTATGGGAGCTCTCGGCAGACTAAGCAGCCATCAAATATTAATCAAAAATATGTAATAACTAATATATACTTAAAGAATTGAGGAAAATTAATATTCAAGGGAAGCATTCAGAGACCCATAAAAATAACAAATGCTAAAGAGACTCAGTCAAAGTTGGCAGGCTCAGAACTCAGCCTGCTCTTAGACTTGCTTGGAGATTCTGCATTTGCTGTCTGGTCTTCAGATGCTGAGACGGCAGGAAGGGGGGCTTAGTGCTTGTTCCATTGGATCTGGACTCCTACTAATGAAAGGAGCAAACTCCTACTTCAGGACACTGCCTTTCTACCTCAACCCCACCCCTTTTCCTCTGTACCTCTTTCTTATAGCATCAAGCACACCCAATCTGCAGCTAATGCTCTATGAGATTCTCTTTTGGCAGCCCCTTGAGGATAGACTGTGTCTTACCTCTCTTTATATTTTCAACACCTAGGACAGTGGCTTGCATAAAGTATTAGATTGAACCACACGATATTTCTACTCCTGTAGGTCAAAAATGGGCACATAGCAATTTTACATGGCTCAACTTTTAAAAAATGACAAATCAAATACACAGCAAAGTCCTACTGTGTAGCACAGGGAACTATATTCAATATCATGTGATAAACCATAATGGAAAAGAAGATGAAAAAGAATATATAGATGTATATATAACCTAATCACTTTGCTGTACAGCAGAAATTAACACAACATTGTAAATCAACTATACTTCAATAAAACTTAAAAAAAAATGATACCACTGGACCTGTCCTTTTTAGTAAAACTTTTAAATTAAAACTGAATGACCTCCGCAGAGCAGACTGGAAAAATTCCGATAATTCTTGCTTTCAATCACTGAAACTTCTGATGATCCCATAGGCAGCAGGCAGATGTCCAGTCACGTACTGGGGGCAGCCTCATTTTGCAATTCATTAGCCAAAATAAAGGAGTGTAGACCTGCCTGGGGATTGGCAAAGTCAGCTCAGTTGTCTCCAGTTACTGCCTTTGGTTGAGAATTTCTACAGTCGTTTCCTCCCCGTCATGTTTCTGGTTTTCAGCTCATTCTCACCACCATCCTATGCCTGTTCTGCTTACTTTGGCAGCACTGGATATGCAAAGGAGTTAAGTGATTAACTTGTATTCACAAAATAAAAATTATTTAGCAGCAGAACTCAGATGAGCAGGGGCTGCTGTGAGTGACTCTCCCGATATTATCCCTGCAAAGACAGGGCTGCCCAGCTTCACAGGGGACAAGGGATGCTCTTTAGTCCCCAGAGGGGAGTGGGTGTCGGCAGACCGAGTCTGCTTGGAAGGCAGTACTTTGTTCCGGTGTTGGACCACCGCGGCAGTTGCTGGTCTCCCCTGTTATTGTGGAAAATCAGGAGCAGAGCCTGTCACTTGTCATCTGTTCTTCGAGTGTAACCAACTTTTCTTCCATGGGCCATTTGGTGTGACTATGAATGATGGCTCTGGCTAAATGACACCATCCTGATGGTGGAGTAAACAGAAGTGATGCTGGAACAGGCGCCTTGGATCCGGCCTGTGTTTCCAGAGAGCTGCAGAAAGGGCCTGGGGTGGAGAGGAATGTGCAGCAGTTGGGGGCTGAGGTCTTGAGTGTGTCTCCTTGAATCTCCCTGAGCTACTGAGGCACAGCCCAGGCTATTGGTTGGAGAATGATCTTATACACACTCGCTCTAGATTCCATGTGGGAGTTTAGAACATGCATGAAATTTCAGTACCTTTTAGTTCAATGCCCTCATTTTCTAACCAGAGACTCAGAGAGACCAAGTGGTTTATCTTAGGTCATATGGCTGGGACTGGCAGAACTGAAATGAGAACCAGGTTTCCTGCCTCACAGTTATGTGCACCTTCTACTCTGTCCTGCGTCCTGTGTCCCATCCTATTTCCCCTATTCTTAGGTAACATTGTTTGAATAACAATTGTTTGTTTTTTGAGGATTTAAACAACTACTACCATATTAAATGTTCATACCAGTTGTAAAACTTAATTTAAGAATATTAAAATGAGAAAAAAACTGCATCGAGAAATAGTATGGGATAGTGGATAGAAAAGCAAGTCCTAAATTTCAGAAAAACTGGCCCAAGTTCTGTCTCTATCACTACCCGCCCCCACCATCTTGGGCAAGTTACTCTACATCTCTCTGTTTCATTATCTTGGGGCTAAAAATAGTACCTACTCCGAGGGTTGATGTGATGAGTAATTGAGATTATATATGTAAAATACTTGGCACATAATAGTGCATGATAAATTTGGACTATTATTATTTGTGTATGTGTTTGTATACATATTCTGTATCTGTTTATGAGGGTGGCAGGGAGGAATGCTTCACAGGAGGTAGCAATGCAGTTCTAGGGGATCGATATCTGGTTCTTTGTTTCAATTTGCCTATGGAAATATTTTCTGAGGCATGGTGCACTGCCACAACCCTTGGTTTCCAGGAGCATTTACTGGTCAGGCCCTAGGTAATATTGAAATCCGTTAATGCTGTTTTTCATATTTTTGCGCCCCCTTTGGCATCCTCCCCCAGGGTTTAACATGAGTTACAGGAGATAATTCATGCAAAGAGCACTTTCCACGTATATATTTGCTTTGCATGCATCTGGTGTATAGTAACTGCTCAATAAACATCAGTGGCTATCATTATTGTACAGAGCCTTTTGTGGAGTTGTATGAGAGGAAAAAGAATAAAATATTATTAATTTCACAAACAACTTTTTGTTCATCTATCTGGATAGCATATTAATTTTCCAATTAATTTTCTTCACAACCCAGGTGGGAGGAGTAGGATGTATCCTTTCCATTGTACAGGTGGGGCAACCGAGACACTGAAAGGTGACATCACCAACAGGCCGTGACCTAAGGAATCAGGACCAGAACCAGATCTGGAATACAGACTTCCTGGCTCCTGACCCATGTTCCCTTCTGCCCTGCAGCCTTCACCAGCAGGCCGAAGGGACCAAGGAGGTATCTGTTTCAGGACTCTCTCATTTGCCCTTGAAAGTTTATCATCTATTGACTGAGTGTTGACCAAAAACATACTAATTCCTGAGGCGACCTTACAGGATGTCCTGCTGAGACTTTTCCTCCTCTTTTGTCAGTGCTTTGCTGGCAGATTAAAATTCAGTGAACCCCAATTGTAGGAAGTCTGATAAAATATTCTCTTTTCAGTTGCAAACAATTTCTCCATCTGCCACTTGGCTGAGAGGATCAGACTCAAACACCCTCATGAGAGGGGAGAGTGATACCAGGGAGAGGAAGGTACAGGAAACAGCAAGCGTTTGTGCCTGGACACAATGCCTACCTGTCTGACGCAGCTGACTACTCAGCTCTGTTAAGCAGCTGGTTTTTCTTCACCAAATTGACCGAATCCACATAAAATTACTTTTGCCAAATATGTGGTATCTTGTAGATGCAGCTCTCTATATGCTGTGCATTAATCTTTAGAGAAACAACGTATTTGGGGTTGGGCTGTGGGGTATGTGTAAGCTAGGGAGGGAAAAGATTGGAGGATATATGAAGCGAGATCAGAAAAGCTGATCTGGGAAAAGTGACGCAGTTTGCTAAACACATTGAAGGAAATCAATGTAATCCACCTAAGGAGGCATTTATAATACTCTTATTTGCAAAGAAATGTTTGGGGGTGGATAGAAAATGAAAAGAAAAATGATCCTACATTCGAATTGGTGAGGAAAACATTCCTTCATTCAACAGTCCTCAGCAAGTGTCTATCAGTACTAGGCATTTTGCTGGATCCTTGAGATATACTAGTGAACAAGAGGGAATCTACGCTCTGGGAATTTACATCTTGGTGGGAGAGAGCAACAAGGAAAATGTGACCACAGTTTGGGATAAATCCTAAGAAGGGAATAAAGAGGGTATCGCGATAGAGAGTATCAGAGCCGGTAGGGTTGTGCTATTTCAGATCAAGGAAGCCCTAGAGAAGAGCACTGACAGCCAAGGGAATTTCAAATGCAAAGATCTGAGAAGAAAAATCTTGGCATATTCTAGAAACTACCTGAAAGACCACACAGTTGGGGTGTAGTGGAAAGAAAGACAACAAAGCCCAACAAACAGGAATCTAGATGTGAAATGGCAGGATGGGGCAGTAGGATGGAAATAGGTGGATAAATTCAAGAGTTTTGGCATGGAAGGTGGTAAGATCAGTGGCCTTGGCCGAGGGATTGGATATGCGAGTCAAAACACACCTAGGTTTCTGGAATAAGAACTTGGTATATGGTGGTGCCACTTACCACGACAGAAAGCCCAAAGAGGGAATATCTTTGCAAAGGGTGGAATAAAAAATTCCATTTGGAGGCTGCATAGCTCGAGGGGAATGTCCAAGTAGACATGCTAAATATATGGGGTTAAATACAGTGGTCTGGATTGAAGACATGTAAAGTATTAATATAGAAAGAAATGAAGAGATAAGTGCTATGTGTGTTTAGAAAATGAAGTAATTAATTCAGACTAGGGATACATAGATGACTACAAGGACATGTCAAGTTCAACAAAGACCATCAGCAAAGGAAAGGAGAGTGGATAGGGAGAGAATGAGAGAACTGGCTTTCCTTGTATGATGAAAACAAAAGGTTGATGATTAGTGATCTCAGAAGGACTATATTTCTACATTTCTCCCCAAAGAACTTAACTAGGAGAAGGGACCAGGTGAGGTCTGATCCGTCATGAAGAAAATGAATATTTAAGTCACAGACTGAGGAAAAAAATGTAAGATATAAATAGATAGATAGATAGATATAAAGATCTTATATCCATAATATGTAAAGAACTCCTACAAATCAACAGTAAGAAGACAAGCCAAAAAAAAAAAAAATGGGCAAAAATCTTGAACAGACATTTCACAGAAGATCACATACAAATGGCGAGAAGGAGATGAAAAGCCATTAGTCATCAAGAAAGTGCAAACTAAAACCTATTATTTTACTACTATTAAAAGCTACTATTTTACCCACATGAAAATGGCTAAAACCCAAAAGACAGTCAATACCAAGTGTGGCATGTGGTGCAACCAGAACTTTGATATGCCTGTTGGCAGTAGTGTAAAATGACACACCACTTTGGAGAACTATTTAGTACTTTCTTAGAAAGTTGAACATGTATCTACTCTATGACCCAGAAATACTAAATTCTAGGTACTTACTTGAGAAAAATAAAAACACATGTGCACAAAACGACTTTTAAAAAATGATGATAGCAATCTTATTCATAATAGCCAAAGACTGGAAACAGCCCAAATTTCCACTGACAAGAGAATGGATAAACAAACAGTAGTCTATCTGTATAGTGGAGTACAATTCAGCAATACAAAAGGATAAACTACTGATAAATGCACAAAGTCTCAAAAACACGATTTGAGTGAAGCTAGACATGAAAATGTATATGCTCCACGATTCCACGTACATGAAGTGGTAGAACAGACAAAATTAATCTATAGTAATAGAAATCAGAAAGTGATTGTCTGGTAAGGGGCTTAAGGAATCTTTCTGAGGTAATGGAAATGGTCTCTATCTTATTTAAGTGGTGGTTACCTAAGTGTATGCAATTGGTAAAACATTAAATTGAATGCTCAAAATCATAAGACCCTGCATTTTATTATATGTAACTTATATATCAATTAAAAAAAAATCTGGATAGCCTAGTTCCAGAGCCTGCATCCTTAAAATACTTCCCAGTTTTATGGGGGAAAAACAGGAAGTGACTGCATGGGGAAATTTTACTGAAATAAAATGGATGAACTTAAATTAGCAGAGTCTAATGGTCTTGCTTTCTGAGTAATGCACATGGTATCAGACCACAGCTTCTCAGGTTGATCTGTATCCATGTGGACATGTGGACATGTGGTTGAATTAGAGACCTGAAAATGTTTTTGTGGTTACAGTTCAAGATGGCCCACATCTATGTGGCACCTACTGTATGCTAGGCCCTGGGCATGCCATGTTTCCTTAAGTAGCCTGTTGGCTCCGCGAGGGACAGGTGTTTTGTCTCCTCTTTGCCTTCCTCCGCAATGTGGATTATCCTTCCCTTTACTGCCCTCAGGATAATGTCTGCACAGAGTGGGTGCTGAGTAAATATTTGGTGAGTGAATGGACGAAGAAATGAGTTAATGAATATCAAGTGTGTGACAATCTATATGAATTTAAGAACTCAGTGTCTCATTTCTATTTAAAAAATAAATGTTACCATATACCTGACACTTAAAAACGCAAAACAAAACAAAACAAAATCCTCACTGGTTTCTTTCTCTTCACTCTCTAAATCAAAGAGTGGAACACGTGAAGAAGGTATAGAAAATAACATGGTCTCATTTTCTGTCCCTTTTACTTCTGATATTAAAGACCAAACTGATGACAGCTGGTCTAGTGGTTGGACTTTGGATTATTAAAAAATATTTTGCAAGGAATAAGCTTGGCTTATAGAACCAACAATGAGATAATCTACTTCGGTAAGAATGACAGCAACAGTTGATATTTCCGGGGGGAAAACACTAACCAAAACAAGAACCAAAAAAGTGCCTTCCAATCTCAAGAGGCAATGGGATATAAAAGAGATTAAATTTAGCTGCAGGTGCCAACAGAGAGAGTCTTTGGAAGATGTGTTTAGTGAGAATCTTTTGTCAAAATTTACTAACAGCCAATATACTTTCCATGGCATATTAAGTGGTAATATAAAATATTTAATGATTTAAAATCTAGAATATACTTGTAGAAATAAAACAGAATTAACCTGAGTCAAATGCTCCATCCCTTGAATGCTTCTCTTAACACTGTGAATTAGCTAAGTGATAAAAGAAAGTAAGTTTAAATAAGTCACTGTGTTGAAAAATAGAATGTAATTGGTAATGTATGAGTCAGCAACCAAATAAAAGGAAAATCTATTCTAACTGAATAAATTTGATGAACAAGATGAAAACTTGTTAAATACTTGGAAATTCATATGAAATTAAATTTTATGTTCTTATTCTAAAATTTTAAAGCCCAAGTAACATGTATTTCTTGGATATTTTAATACAAATTTAAAATGAATTTAATGCAAATTAATGAAGAAAATTAAGGATGCATTTTATTTGTCTCTGTCCTTCCATGGAATTTATGAGTTCCTGCAAGAATACCTAGTCTATTGTAAAATAGAAAACAAACATTGTTGTCTTGAGACTATAAATAAGACACAGGGTGGGGGGGTGGTAAGAGGGAGAGTTTCAAAAGAAGAAGTTGCAGATACACAGGCTTCAGCATCTTATACTGTTCAACTGGCACTGAACCACAAATTTGGTTTTGAGTTTCCTGATGACCAAATAAAAAAGATAAACACAATTTATTGACATGATTTAAACAAAATTTACATTAACTATAGTGACCTTAAGCAAAGGGTATCCTAACTAGGAAAACAGCACAACTCTTAGAGCTAAAAAAGGTGTGTGTGTGTGTGTGTGTGTGTGTGTATGTGTGTGTGTGTGTTGATTTTAGGAGACTGAGAAACAAAATGGACAATGTTTTCAACATTATCCCTTTAGTAAATATAATGGAGAATTTTGCTCTGAAATTCCTTCTAAATATCAACTTGGGGGAGGCAATCCTGTATATGAGGAGGCCAAGACAAATAAGGATGGATTGGACTGCAAACAATCTGCCCGGTCCTCCAGAGCATGCTTCTCATGTAAATTGAGTTGTAAAGAATTTGGGGTTATCTTCTCTGATGTAGATCTTCTGCGAGGGTATTGGGTGGTGATTGGATAGCTTTAAACATCAACTTAGAGAAGGAGAGTGTTGGCAGACTTGAATGAAAATTGAGAAGCCAAACTAGGTGACGATGTGGCACATGGGAAATGATGAGAAATGGCCAATGACTGAATGAGGGTGACGTCCTCCTGTCCTTCAGAGTGAATCTATGTGGATGACATGGTACCCTTGGGCTTGGCAGTCCAATGACTTGATGTCACCTTTTATTAATTGGGTATCATAAGCGAAATCTCCTAACTTCTTCCTGGGTCAATTTCCTCCCCCTGCAATGGTACCGGGCAGGGAGACCTTGTTCCCCACTCCAGATGTTTCTTTCCTTGTAGGAGGTGTGCCATTCTGGACCTACTCCATCTCTCTACTCACTTGATCCAGGGGAGTGATTTATCTGATTGATACATTTAGGAAAAATAAACTGGACATGTGTGACCTACCCCTCCTCTTTTCCTTCTGCAGAGCCATCCGCCTTCCTGCAGGAAGCAGGAGTTCTCTTCCCCCTCTACACTGAGCGGGCCATCTTCCAGGGTCCAGCATACCTGTGCTTGGGAGAGCAACTCTGCCTAATTCTGGGGCTCTCACATTGAGCAATGTCCTGCCAGTTGGCCTTTATTGATAATAAAGGTTTTATTTTGGCTTCCCTCTGCCACTCCTTTGTTTTATTTATCAATTGTTCAGATCTCCGGTGAAGAAGCCTCCTATTTATTGGCCCCTTCCAGAGACCCCAAAAGGACTGACTATTTTTTAATCATATCCATCCAGCCCTGGGTTTAGTTAGTGAGGTCTAACTAAAAATAATGAAATGGCACAGTGATGGTATGGGTGCAGTGGTTGGTTTGGAGAATTACATTGTTGGTTATTTTCCCCAGATCCCTTTAGTCTGGAGGTATAATTGAGTAATACCAATCACAACATCCATAATAAGAAAACAATCTTTGAGACTGAAAGAGAAGCAGCAGAGTCTTAGGCGTTTTCCCACCAAATCCTTACCTCCTGGCTTAAGGGGCCTGCAGACACCCTGCAAGCACAGCTGTCTTCCTGGGGCTGCCTATAGTATTTTACCCCTTAGTATGACTGCATTTATCTTGGCTGCAGATATGGCTCTTATCTCAAGATTCTTTCCAATACCACCATCAGGACAAAGCCTGATGAAAAATATGGGGTCTCTAGAAGCAGGTGCCAAATTAGTAAGTATTAGGAATGGACAAGTGTTAAAGGCCCTGTTGGACGTGGGTGCAGGGTACAGAGGATGGCGTGGTAGGCTCCCCCAGGTGGCTCTTTCTGTTGTAGAACAGGGCTGACACAGACACTGTTTCTGGAAACGCGGTTTCCCAGCATGGTTTCATGTGCCTTCCCCATCTGCTCCAGAAGAATTATTCTGGGCACCTTGACCGGAGGACTCCAAATGTAAAAGGGAGAAGCAAAAAGTGCATTTTTATCATCTCCAAATACCTTCAGCTCAGGGATATGAATGAAAAACACTTATCTTGTGACCTTTCAGGCCTACTGCAGGAGAAGGACAGAAAAAAAAACCCAAACTATTAAAACAAAAACAAAAGACACCATCTTGTTTCTTTTCTGTCCTTGTTTGCTCTTTATTTAAAAGGGAAGAAAAAGAGATTTCTGGTATTTAAGCCAACCTGTTGACAGACAGTTTGCTCTCATTTGATTTGTACTTCATTTGCATGAATAAAAAGTAGTGGGAGAGCGTTGTGACTTAACAGTAATGTAAAAGCTATTAGAGGGGCCTTGATCATTAGCTTCTTTGTCACAGGGCAATTGTATCTTACTTTCAATCACCAAATGCCATTTAAAACATTCCCCAAAGCTACGAAGATTGACAGGATATATAGATTCCTTCACTTCGGGGCATACTGAGTCAACTGCAGACTGTAAAATTTACCAGATCCCAAACCAAAATGAAAAGTGACTTCTAGATAAATTAGAGTGTCTACTCCGTCAAGGCCACATGGGGAATATCACCCACTAAAGCCAAAGAGCTGGGAAAACCAGGAAGAAAAGCATGACTTTCCTTCTCGCAAGGAAGGCTTCCCCTGTCCTGCTCCTTTCCCATGGATGGGACAGGAACTTTGTGCAACTTACCTGATAATGCGGCCAATCCTTCTCCAGAGGGTACGGGCTCCACCTAGAAGGCCCCACTCTCCTCAACATGATCAAAGGTGCTGAGGCCAGCTTCAGTCCTTAACTAGAGTATTAAGACTTAGGAGGTATTCGGAAGGGGGAGGGGGTCACCGTGGCAGTATTTGGTTTGGGTCTATCCTCAGGCCAATCTTAGGCAAATTTGTGAGGTTTATGGGTTTTCAATGGTGCCACATTTTTATTTTAAAGCCCCCTTTTTCCCTTCTTAGCAGAACATTCTCAATTCTGTCTTTCACAGGTACAAAACCTGATAATAACATAAAGTGTTATCCCTCCCGGGAGTATTTATATTTTACTAGGGATTGAAGCCTTGGCTTTTTCTGAGAGAGAGCCTTTAGGAATCTTTGGAAGAGTAGGTAGAGTAGGGTTTGAGGCAGAGGAGACAGATCTACTTAGAAATTGCTCGAGTCCCACCACACAGAGATAATTTCCTAGCTTTCCACGTGTGTATGTTGATGGTGAAAAAAGTGGCTGGATTTCAAGTTTGACTAGTAATATTTGCTAACATAGCAGTTTGGCTGCATGTAACAGAAACTCAAAATAAGTTTGGACTAAACAAAATGCAAATGCCTTTCCCATGGAACCGTCTGGAAGAAGGTGCTTCAGTGCTCATATGGTGGCTTTGTTCTTTGAGATTTTCCAGGGCCCCAGGCTCACGCTAACTTTTTGCTCTGCCTTTCCAGGGTATGGCCCATACCTGCTTGATCCAAGGTACCCCACTGCCACATTCACACTGAAAACAGCAAGAGGGAGGAAGGGAAGGAAAAGGGGGCACATCCCTCCCTTTAAGGATGTGACTCAAAATTGCACACATGGTTTCTGCTCATGCTGCGTTGGCCAGGTCTTTCCACACAAGCTGCAAGGGAGGTTGGAAAATGCCATCTGTATTTGTGTGTCCATGTGCCAGGGTTTGCCCCTGTGAAAGAGAAGGGGAGATAGTTATTGAAGTCTAACTAACAGGCCTGATGAGCAGGTTTGGGGAGAAACTTTTGGAAGGCCAAAGTTGCTTGCTTGGGAATGCAGAAAGGGGTATTAATGTGGGCTTGGCAGCGAACCAGGCGATGAGAAGTCTGGAGGGTCCTTCTCCCATGACTTCACTTCCAACGGTTTGGTTTTATGACTGCTTCCCATCTAATGTCTTCAGTCCGAGCCTCCTTTGTACTCCCTAGACTTGTTTTCAACTTTGGGTTAAGAAAAGATAGTCATAGTTTTTAGTCATATGATTCCATTTAATAACCGTCAAGTGAACAGATATTACAGACTATATGATGTGTTAGATGTGAGAATATGATGCTGAAAAAGTGTCTGTCTGCCCTTAGGAATCTTACAGGATCTTACACATCAGGCTTTCTCAACCACAAAACTTTTGATATTTGGGCATGGATAATTCTTTGTTGGGATAGGGGGTGGGCTCTACCCACTAGATGTCAGTAGCCACCCCCCCTCCTAGTTGTGACAACAAAAAATATCTCAGCACATTGTCAAATGTCCCCCGGGGGGAGGAGGTGTAGGGGGCATAGCCCCTAGTTGAAAACCATTGGTTTAAAGTGTGAGTTAAGTCACTAGATCTTAGTGTGTGGTTCCTAGGCCAGTAGCATCAGTGAAATCTTCCTGGAATCACCTGGAACTCATTAGAAATGCAAATGACCAGGCCCTACCCCGGAATCACTGAGTGAGAAACTCTAGGAATGGGACTTAGGCATCTGTGCTTTAACAAGCTCTCCAGTTGCTTCTGAGGTTTCTGACTCTAACACTTGAGAACCACTAAGCCAGATCCTTCATTACATGGTTTCAAGAGGAGGAGAGAGCAGGGTACTCAAGCCAGTGGCTGTGGCAGTGCTGAGAGTCTCGTCCTCTGTCTTGCGTGGCTGGGGAGTTCTGTCCAATAGGAACCTGGGTATTCTCTCCAGGTGGCTCTTCAGGCATGACTTACCCTGTGGTCCTGGCTTTCCAGGCTCCCTTGGTTCTTGCCCATTTTTTTTAGCTGGGTCTTCAGCCTTTCTAGTGATTCTGTGAATTACCTTTCAATAAATTCTTTCTCTGTTTAGCTACTCACAGATCACCAGCAGCCAGAGGTGGTTTCTGTTGCTTGCAACTAGGAATTCCGGATGCTACATGTGGGAAATGAAGAGCTTCTGCAAAGGGATATTTACCGTTTACCATATATACAAAGGGAAATGAAAGAATGACACCAGTCATTTATTGAGCACATGCTGTATCAGGCACTTTACCTAGATTATCTCTTGATCCTCAGAACAACCCTTGAGTAGACACCGTTATTATCATCCTCATTTTATACATGGAAAGCTGAGTTTTTAACCCAGGCATTCTGTCTCCAGAGCCTTTTTCCCTGACAATCATGACCAAAACCCCATCCAAATCCCAAATATTTTCTAAGGCCTGTATCAGCTGTGAAACGCCACCACAAAAGGACACCCCCTCTAAGCTTACCTGTGTACCTGATGATCTTTCCCTTAGGTTTTATTTCACCCACATGCTGTGTCTGCTCTCTGGCTTACACAGTCAGGCACTTGTTTTCATGTCACTCCAGAATTATTTCATATCTCTCTAATATCTTCCTCTTCTAACTATATCATAAGCGACTTGTGGGTTCTAATCCTGACTGTGTCACCCACTAGGAGGTGGTCACAGGCCAGAATCATTGAGAATGTAAATATGACCTTGCAGCATTGCTGTGGGCAGGGGTAGTCTTCAAAATGCTGTATTTAACAACTGGTTCTCAAGAACGCTGACCAGTCAGGGTAGTCAATGGCTATAACTGTCTGGAACACCTGTACCACGCAAATGACTGAATATTAGCTCTAGTTGTAAAACAAGTAATGGATAAAGTTCTTTGTAAGTTGTACAGCATGACATATATCCCAATCGTTATTATTTTGCCTTCTATGCCTCTTTTAGCTGCCACTAAGCCTAGTATATTCTTATGGACTTGGTAGGTACTTAATAAATCTCTGAATTAATGGATGAATGAGTGGATAATCAACATGATACATGCCTCCAGCCTGCTATCAAAATCAGTAATTCCCTATTTTGGTTGAATGAGATACCCTGTGTCATCTCCTTGATTATTTGCTGGGGAGGGGGGGGTCATGAATTTCTCACACAGTTCTCCCACCATACTTACCTTTGATTCACAGATTTGAACACAAAGTGATAGAAGTCATACTAGTTGAATGAACCTTCAGAGAAACAGAGACAGGGGCCATGAACTCAAACTAAGGAAGCTGGCTCAGCAAGCCCAGTCTCCGCTTCCCTGGGTCCCTGGCTCAGGTGAGGGGACTGGTATCCTGCCATGCCCAGCCCCAGGAATGGTCTGGCAACCTAGGGGCTCCATGTGGCGATTCTCCAAGGCAAGCGGCAGCTCCTGGGAGCACCCAGTGGATCAGCCTCGATTGTCCCAGTGCCCACCTACCTGCCTGGCACTACTTGCCGAAAGTTCTTTTCGTCCTTCTGTTCCATCTTCCATTGCGATCACGCTGACAGCTGCAGGAACACATGGAGGTTGCTTGGCAGCTGCTAGACACAGATGCTGGGCTCTGTGATGTACTTTCTCCCCCTCTGCTGCCGCTTCTGAGCGTTTCTCTGGCTGCCTGGGTGTCTTCGTCCCTGCCTGCGGGAGGGGTGTGTGCCGAGGTGCTAGTGGGGTGTGAAGCCTTGGGGGATTGACGCTGCTGAGCTGGCAAGAGGGCTAAGTCCTCAAGATCGGCTTTGCCTTTTTCGCACTCAAGTGCCATTTTTAACTGTTCTGCATGGCTGAGAATGATTTCAAGCTGGCCTGGAGGAAAATAATGTTAGGGTGTCTTTTTCTCTGCACACTCGAAGACCCTGTCTTCATCCAGGTCATTATTTTCCAGCTGCTTCCTTGCAGTGATCTCCTAGTTGAATGAGCCTCTGCCTCTGATTCGCCCCTTTTCCTCCACCTTCCATGGTGCTACCAGAGTGATTTTCCTATAACCAAATCTGCCCATATCTCTTCTTCTTCTTCTTTTTTTTTTTTGGAATCCTCATAGCTTGGAGGATCAAATCTGACCTTAGTGTAACTAAAAGGCCCTCTGTCCCTCATCTCTGCTGCAGCTACATCTATTTTGACCAAAACAAATCAGCTGTATCTTAGACAGATGTTCACGCAGCCTAGGAATTTCTTGCCTTCTCTGTCTGTTCACCTGGTTCTCTCCACCTGAGCCAGAGAGATTCCTAGGACATTCTTTTCTAGGTGCAGCCTTTCTCTTGGCCTGATCCTCGATGGACCAAACCCGGAGACATTGCCGACAGAGCCATTTCCCCATAGAGATAACCATTCAGGCAAAGCTGCTGCTCCTTAAGCAGCCTACTCTGTGCCAAACGCTGGGACACAAACATGAGTGAGATTCGGTGCCAGTCGTCAAGAAGTTCATAGATGGTTGGACAGGCAGACGAGGAAGCAGACAATTAAAACAGAGAATGCAGTGAGCTCTGTGACAGAGGCAAGTACAGGATGTTACAGGAATCAGATGCTCCCATAACATCCTGAACTTCCTTCTGTTTTATTAGCTCTGTAATACTTTGTGTCTTTTCAGTGTCTTTTCATCTCCCAAACAATCTCTGAATTTCTTGAAGGCAGGGACTCTCCTTCTCAAGCTGTATCCCTCATGCCCACCCCTTGTCCAGCACAGAACTTCAAGAAACGTCTTTGGGCAAATGAACCTCCACAAATAAATTGCTGTTTCCGCATGCAGATGGCCTTGTGAGAGGCCCTGCACATTGGGCTACTGTGTGTCTGTCCAGGTGAGCGGCAACCCCAAGAAGTGTCCTGGAACCCTCTGGGATTGAAGGACACAGGAAGAACACATGGGAAGTTAGGGGGCTTGTAGTTTCTGAAACTTTTTACCTTAGTTTTGGAAACTTGGTCCCTCTACTTGTTCCTTATCATTTCCCTCCCTCTTGAGAACCCATTTCCTCTGCTTTACTTTTCTTCTGTTTTGGTCAGAGAAGGCATCCATTAAAGGAAACTGCATGTTATTTCAAAGTAATATTAATATACCTTTAAAAAGTAATTTTTACACCACTGTAGAGAAATTACGAAACTCTACGAAAGTAGAATGGGAAAACAAAACCTTGAGTGATCCCACTGCCCAGTGTTGCCCAAATCACTGCTGTTGATGTGTTGGTGCACATCCTTGCAGACTTTTCTCTACACATGCATACAGAAAGTGTTTGAGTGAAGACTTTGGATTCAGGCTGCCTGAGTCTGAATCCTGGCTTTACCACTGGCTGGCTGGGTGACTTTGGCCATGTGGCTTAACCTCTCTGTGCTTCTTCATGGCTCAGTGGAGTTCATAGTAAGACTTAGAGCACAGTGCTGTTGAGAGAACAAAATATTCTATCAAGTGCTTACAACAGTACCTGGTGCATAGTAAGCATGCATCTATTTAATTAACAAAAATTATTGAGGGCCTGTTTTATGTCAGACATTTTTCTGGACAGCACTCAGCCAAAAGAGCCACTGCTGTTATGCAGCTGATTTTCTGGTTTAACCACCAAATACATTAACTAGCTTTGTTATTACAAAGAGTATCGTATTATATACTGTATGGAATCTGCTTTTCTCATTTACAATATCTTTCTATGTATTATAACGTTTTTTGGTGTCAGGAAACCTTATATTATTCCTATAATAGTGATATAGTATTTCATTGAATGGATACCATATTTTATTTAACAATCAGCTTTTATTAGATATTTAAATAGTTTCCAATTTTTCACTATTTTCAAAACCAGTATGATGAAATCCTTATACACACACATCTTTATGCACTTACCTGGGTATTCCATCAAGATATAGTCTTAGAAGTGAAGTTACAGTTTAGGGAGTACGCACGTGTGTAGGGCTTTTGGTAGATGTGGCCTCCCGTGAGGATTATGTACCAAATTGCCATCCCTACTGCTATAGTTGAGAGCACACTTTTTCAGACTCCCATGTGAAGCATTGCTGAACTTTTTAATTCTTTCTAAATTTTGCAAATTAGGGCAAAATGGTATTATGTCATTTTTATTTGTATTTCTTTTTTTTTTTTTTGTGGTACGCGGGCCTCTCACTGTTGTGGCCTCTCCCGTTGTGGAGCACAGGCTCCGGACGCGCAGGCTCAGCGGCCATGGCTCACGGGCCCAGCCGCTCCACGGCATGTGGGATCTTCCCGGACCGGGGCATGAACCCGTGTCCCCTGCATTGGCAGGCGGACTCCCAACCACTGAGCCACCAGGGAAGCCCTATTTGTATTTCTTTAACTTCACGTGAAGCTGATTTCTTGTATATATATAACAGTATTTGTATTTTTATATATTTTATATACACATTTAAAATAGTATTTGTATTTTTTTATTGGCTATTTGTATTTCTTATTTCCTGAGTTGACCATTTGTATTCTTTAAAGCCTCTGACTTTGATGAGATGATCTTGGATGTTGCTTAGATTGAATAGCTTTTCTCTGTGAAAGATCTAGACCCTTGTTAAGCTTTGTGAGGCAATGGTTTCAAGGGACTTGTGCCCAACCTTCTCTGCTATGTATTTGCATTTTTCCACTAAAAATGTCTAACATGTTATAAATCACTTCGGCAGTGATGTCGTTTTAATACTAATGGACCACTTTTTGTACATCTCAGTGAGAGGAGGGACCACTTTTGCACAGACTGAAAGGGATGCTATGTGTTGTCTGGTTGTGGTAATGGATGTACGATCTGGTGCATGCCTGTATTTTCCTCTATGGTAGGTGTTGGCATAGCTGAATGCACTTGTGTCTGCCTATGTACATGTCTGTATCTTGAGTTGAGATTAGGAAACCATACGTGTATTTTGGGGTCTCTGTGAACTTACATAATACCTTTGTATTTCCATGACCTGAATCTATCTCCCAAGGGATATTTAGCTCAAAATTTGCTTCTTTTAGGAAGACTGCCCTGATTATCCACTCATCCTCAGATTACTTCCCTCTGAACTTCCTGAGCACATGTCTTTCACATCTAAACTTGTAAATGCATTGCTAAAATTGTGTCCTTGATAACTCATATATAGTTTTTCTCATATGAAAACACTCTGCCTTTGCCTCTGACCATTTGGAAATGAGATTCCAGGCTTTATCACATCCCCTCAAAACAGACCCAACCCACAAAGCATTAGTGAGTAATGAAGAACTGACTACAATTTTATGGGGAGATGAAGGAGAAAGCTACGTGATGCGACACCCGGCAATAAATAATGACAAAGGTTTTCGCCTTCTCTTGTCAGGGCTCCTCTTTAGCCATGGGTCTCTGGGTCTCCCTCTCCCTCTCTCTGAACCGTTCCCTAAAGCAGCCACTGATTATCTCCTCCTTTCCTTGTCAGAGAAATTCAGCTCTCTTCTGAATTTCTTCATCAAAATCGGGTCCTAATGCCCAGGAAAGCCAGCATTTTTCCAACAAAAGTGAACATCTTTCTGTGGGAGAGGTTCCTCTAAGAAAAGTACATTTTTTTTCCAGGTTTTTCCAGCAAGCTACTTCACCAGGATTTGCTTTGTCCCTTCATCCAGTTTCATAACAGGGACGTTCTGCCGTTCATTTTGTGTCCTGTCTCAGCTTCCTTTTCTTCCCATGCTTCCTCCAGGGTTTTGCACAAAGTATGTTCTCAATAAATTCTTGCCAATCAGTAAGGAGTCTCCTCTGTATTCTCGTTACTTAGCACAGCATTTGGAACTTAGAAGACACATGAACATACAGACGAATAAATGATGAAGGCTTGGCCTGTGCACCTCAGGAATACAGTGGGTATGGCCAGCTGGACACTGTACCACTGCTGTACTCACTGCTGTTCAGGGCGTGGGCAGCTCTGTAAGGCCCAGCAGTTCATGCCCTTCTGCTTCTAGTGCATTTTCTTTTTACTCTAGTGGCTTGTAGGGTCTTCTTCTCTAATTCCCTTTGCGTCTTCCTTCATAAAGCATTGGGCCAATCCAGGAGGGAATTTCCAAGTTCCATTTCCTAGAATATGACCTGCCATGGGACTCCACCTCCTACCTTGGCCTTCCGGTAACGTGGTTCCTCCCAGCCTCTCCTACATAGGACCTGAACTGTCTGGGGCCCTGTTCTTTCACATTTCTCCCTAGGCCTCCTTTGACCACACAAGGGTCAGGAGAAGGAAGACATCAGGAGACAAATGCAGAGATATATTGACTGCATAAAGGGCAGAAGGGGCAGGAGAGGGATGTGGGAAAGAAGAGAGGATTCCACAGAGAAGAAAGGTAGGCCTGTTCTACTTGGAAATAAAGATGGCAGAATGATTGGGTCAAATCCATCTCTTGGGAGTTTTTGTATGGCTCTTTGCTCTGTGCCATGGCATTTCTTTTTGACTTCTTTGTGCTATTTTTTTGGAAACCCCACAAAATGAAAAATGCCAAACAAGAATGAAATGATGGGAGTCAGAAAGGAATTTCAGGGTATCTTTTTACCAAACACCTAAGGAAGTCTGGAGGTCAGCCTAGACGCTGGGACTCATCACCCAGATAAGGAAACTCTAACATCTGTGCAGATAAAGAACTTTCCGTCTCCCCGTGGCTAATTCTCACTTAGAAGACCCTTTCTTTTTTCTTCCTCTTCACCAAGAGTTAGATCTCATAGGATTAGAAGTGACATGAGTGAATGCCTAATGAAGATTAAGATTTCCTTATATGACAGTTTTTAGTGACCACAGGTGTTTTCGTTTTCTTCTCTAAAGGCCTGGTTGTAGGAACTTCCCAGCAAGCCTGGCACATCTGCCCCTGCCTGGATCAGACTCATCCTGTACCCCTTTGGCTCAAACCCATGAGTTTTTGTTTACTTTTTAAAAATTTGTTTGATTGTGGTAAGAACACTTGATGTGAGAGCTACTCTCTTAACAAATTTTAAAGTTTATAGTACAGAATTGTTAACTATTAAGTATAGCTACCTTGTTAAGGTATACTGTACACCTTATATATCGTATACAATACATACCATATACTTAACTATGTATACATATGGGTATCATCTCAACTCAAACTTTCTACCCACCAGTTAGTAGCTCTTCGTTTCCCCCTCTCTGCCAGCAGCTGCTATTCCACTCTGATTCTACGAATTTGAATATTTTAGATACCCTACATAAATCGCACAGTATTTGTCCTTCTGTGACTCATTTGATTTCACTTTGCATAACGTCTTCAAGGTCCTCAGGCCCATGCATTTCAGCCCCTGCCCATTGTTTTGTGACAGGGTATCTCAAAAGAGTTCTTGCTTACCTCTGCTTTGTCTATATTCCAACCCCTTCCTGATAATTCTCTGGCCTCCTGAACCCTGGAATCCTCTCCCTAAACCTATGGCGCTCCCCCTAAATCTTTTCCCTGAGGTTCCCCAGGTCTGGCTGCTGGCCTGTCTCGCCCCGCGGGCCACACCTGCTCCTTGAAGCTTGCCTGCCCCCTGTCTGCCCAGCTCTCTCGACTCCTCAGGCATCCAACCCTCGCTATTCCTGCCAGACCTGCCCTGCTGAGGCCCCTGCCTGGCGGGACATGGCGCCTCTGATGACTAAAAATAGGAGTTGTATAAAAGAACGGTGGGACCCAAATAAAGTCTGAAGCAGGAAATATAATGATCCTCCGAAAATATGATACTGTTGCTTCCACAGGAGCCCTGTATCTGCTTCAAAGCATGTGAACTATCTTTATTTTGCATTCAAACTATCTTTTGGGGCCAGGTTTCCTTCATAACATGGCTTATTGCAAAATGGATCTGAAACCCTAGGGAGTTTATCTGTAGTCAGGTTTTTTTTTCTTTCCAGTAACTGTGGGTCGGAGGTATTCCAGCCATTATTGACTAAAGGACTACTCTGTTTTATGACATCTAATCAGATGGACGTCCCACTGGGAGGACAGATTGTGTCCCTTTTTTTCCCTCTGGACTGAGGAGATAAAGAGATAAAACTCATAGGTTATTATTTTTTTTTAAAAATCAACAGCATAGTTCCCTGTGAGATCTTCACGTGAGCCTGTTATGCATGAGAGCCTGGGCTTAATGGGGGAGACCGAAGGGCTTGTGAATAGGACGTTTTGTCCTCTGAATGGCTGAGCTTGGTCCAGTCCAGAAAAGTTCCTATTCAGGGTCATCTTGGATCCTGGTGGTTCAGATGAAAATGGCAAAATCTGAGTGTGCTGTCCCCAGATGTCTTCACCTGCCTGAGAAGCCAGGTTCACCTTCAGTTTGGAGTTAGACAGGATCCCCATGCTACCAATATTAGGCAAATAACATCTCAGAGCTTTCACTTCCTGTTACATAAAGCGGGCCTGATAATACCAGCCTTGACAATTTCCCAGGGCTCTGATGAGACCTCAGGCAGGCGTGGGTGTATATGAAACATCCGGCTCTATTCAAAAGCAAGGTATCATTGGGGCCTTAGTGACAATGCAACTCAAGCATCCCCAACTTCCCTTTACCATATGGTTATTAACTCTAGCATCCTTACCATTATGAAAACCTTCTTGAAACTATGTATGTTTTCACCCCATGTCACAGCCTGTGTATTGAAGTAGGATTACCTTTTATTTGTCCTGAAACTTCCTCCTTCAAACCAGGAGATGTCCCCTGGGTTCAGAGTTTTGGAATTTGTGAACAAACCTGTTTTCACTCTGCCTGCACTTTACATGATTGTGTAAGTTTCCCCTCATCTTCCCTCCAGGTTTGCTTTTGCAGCATGAGGCCTAATTCTTTCAGGCTGTGCTCACACAAAGTTCCCTCCATTCCTGTGATCACTGTACGTTCTCTCTGAAACCCCTGTCCTTTGGCATTTCCACATGTATCAGCAACTGTCTTGTCTTCCTTAACTATAGGCCCGAAATACCATCTTAGTAATATCTCAGCCCAGTGCCTGCCAGAGAGCTATGTCTTGATAAACACTTAGAAAATTAATTTTGGTGAAGAATCTATGTCCGAGGACTCTAAGGCAAGTTGGTCACTTTCAGTGTTTCTGGCTCTTCAAGGTTTAAGGCTTAAGATGTCCTCTAGGAAGACACCCCAGGGCTGCCCAAGCTTTTGGTAGGAGAGCAGGGGAGAGATTTCATAATGAGATTTAAGAGACTCAGAAATAAACCCTGCCTAGAAGCCCCTTTCCAACAAGGCCACACAGTTTTTTTAAGACACATCCTTTGCTAAAATGAGGAGGCCACCTGTGTAGTGGGTAAACTCCCAGGCTCTGGGGCTGGACCCTCTGGTTGGAATCTTGGCTCTGCCATTTCCTAGATGTGTGACTTGACCTCTTTGTGCCTCAGTTTTCCTGTCTATGAAATGGGAATAATAATAGCAACCTACTTAAGAGGGTTGTGATGAGGATGAAATGAATTAATATTTCTAAAGTATTAGAAGGTACCTGGAAGAGAATCAGTGCTCAGTAAGCAGATGAGCAAATATTCCTTGGGAGGACATGGATAGATTTCACACTGGGAAGTACCAGTGTGGGAATGAATGGCTTCCTCCCACCTCATACGAGAGATGGTGGACCATGGGAGCTCCTGGTAGCACAGATCAGTCCAGAAAAGCCCCAGGGAGGGCTTTCTGACCTGAAAGCAAAAGTCACCTTCTCAGGAATAAATAATAAAAATAACAAAGAACATCGTTACGTATTGAGCACCCACCCTAGGCTGGACCCTGTGATCATGGTCCTATATTGCCTAGTTCTGTTCTTAACAGCAGCCTCATGAGGTGCTGTTTCTTTCCTATGGATGAAAAAGCAGGAGCTTGGAGAGACTGGTTAACTTACTCAACATCACGTGATTAGCAAAGGCAGCACCAGGAGTCAGAGCTCTTCACCAATTGATCCTCTGTGTTTTCATCTATGTTTCCATCAAGGGAACTTCTGATCTTAGTTTCATTTCTCAGGTAGGTCTTGTCTAGGATGCCGGAGTTTATATTATCAGTTAGTAATCTGGCTTATAGAAAGGGCACCGAATTAGGAGTCAGGAGACCTAACTTCTGATCTAACTCTGCCACTGAATACGCCAGCTGAGACAAACTGTTTACTCCTGCTGGGCTACCCAATGGGAACAAATAATGCCTGCCCTGCTTATTTCAGGGACCACGGTGAGGGTCAAATGAGATCATGCACTTTCAAATTTATCCAATAATCAGTGCTCACTGGAGGCTCAGGCCTATGCAAACTGCATGTATTTTTACATGTGTTTTTTATTATTGTTAAATAACTTAGGAGAAACTTGAAATGCAAGCTAGTGTTGTTCCTGTGAGTTTGGACAGTGTGAACCAGCTTTCCTTAGGGCCTGATTGCCCCCAGACAGGCTAAACATCAGCTGGGATGAACCCTATATTTTAGAGAGTGAACCTCACTCTTGAACCCTTCCCTGGATTTCAGCCTGCCTCTTCCAACTATCCCATGAATACTAGGCACGTTGAGAGTTGCTTTGGGACCAGGATACCAGCAAAGTCGGGGAAGCCAAACTGAAGCCTCACTGTGAAGATCTCTGCTAACTTGAGGTCCTCATGAAGCACTTCTATCCCTGCATCCATCCAGTTGCTATGGTGGGATGCTGGGTTGCTTCCATGCTTCACTAAGAGGAAAGGTATCAAGACGGAGAAGAAGGAATTGACAGCTAAGGCAATAATAAAAAATAAATCCAGGATTCATATTCAGCTGGTATGTATCAAGGTGACCATACTGATCTCTCCCGGCCAGCATCTGCTCTGATTGGTCAGTGCCCATGGCGGGCAGCTGGTTACATATATTGACTCTCACCCCTGCGCAAAGCTCGTCTGCTTTTCGGTTTTGCAGAGGCTCTCCTTGATTCTATGCTCTGTCAGGTGCCAACTCTTGTCCCATCTGCCTCCTGGGAACATAGCGGTAGCACAGGAAATAACGCTGGGGGCTCGGGTCCGGGCCGCACACAGAGCTGACACACTGCAGCAGGTTCCCATTGCCCCGATGTCCAGGAGCGTCTGAGGGGATGCTTCCATTCAACTGGCTGAACTCTGAGAACAGGAGCCAGGTCTTCTTCAATTCTTCATCGTCAACAATCCTGTGCTAATGTTTAGACGGTGCTCAAAATGCATTCAGTGAATGAATAAATCCTCCAGAAAGTATCCAGTGAGCATCAGTTTCATGAGCTGCTGGGTTATTCATGGTAGAAGGTGAATTAAAAAGACTAGATCACATCTCTCAGAAAATTTCCAGTTTATAGTGGATGATTCCATCTCTATGTGACAAAGAAAGGACACACAGATATGCATTTTATTAGTGCAAACAGATTTAATTTTTAAAAGTAAAGGTTATCACTAAGTAAAAGGAAAGAACCAAGGGAAATCGAGGGCAAATAGAGATTTTTCTTGGATGTAAAGGCCCTAGGAGAAGCAAATTCCTTTGGAAACAGCCCAACACGTGGCATTTCTCATCCCTTCTTTTTTCAAAGGCTGGTTTTGTTGGGCTTTTAACTGAGAGCCTCAGGATGGAAGGAGAAGCTATCTCCGCAGCACAGAGTTTTCTCCCCGTTTTCCAAAGGGAAGGCAGATTTGGGAAACTGGCACTGCCCCTGCCCAGATGGCAGCCGGCAGCTGGCTCTGGCAAGAGGAAGTTCTCACTCTTGGCTGCTGGCTGCCTGGCCCCTCCCGTTTCCCCAGCAATGCGGGGCCATTGGAAAGGAGAGAGTGTGAGAGGCCTGCCATGCCGGCACTCCTCGCCACCCTGACCTGGCTTCTCTGGTGCTGGCACCCAGGTCCACAGCCACGGAGCAGGGGAGCAGGCCCAGTAGCACCAGCCAGCAAACTTGGCCTCCCTCTTCCTGCCTCAGCTGCTGTCTTGGCCCTGTGCTGAACCACACAATGGCTGCTGACATCTACGGGGCTGTAGCATGAGGGACAACGGGTGCTGGTGATCTCAGGGTGAGTGGCCTGAAACCACAGGCTGGTTTGGGTAACACGGCCCAGATGATCAGGCTGACCCATGGCTGCCCCTGTCCCACACCAGACACTACCCCATCTCTCCACAGACCCTACCTGTCCTCATTTTCTTCACCCGAAGCACATTTTTTCCCCCTTCTTTCCCTTTCTTCATTTTCATTCTCCCTTCTCGCTCTTTCTTCCTTGCGTTCCATTCTTCTCCTCTCCTTTTCTCTTCCTTTCCTCCCTCCCCTCCTTCCCTTTCTCTCCTCACATAATGTCTTTCTCCTACTTTCTTGCTTTCCTCCTCTTTCTTTATTTTATTCTTCAAATATTTATTGACTACATCTTCTCTATCAATCCCTCTACTAGGTTCTGGGAGGACACAGATACAATATACTGGGCCCTGCCTCTGACATTTGTGCATGAGTCTATGACAATTGATGACGATAGAGTGTGTTAAGTACCAAAACGCCCACAAAGTACTAGGAAAACAAAGCAAAGAGTCACTGATTTCTACTTGACCCAGTCTGGGGAAAAGTTAGCTGAGGAGCTGCCATTTTTCAATTTAGTTGCTCACTCATCTTCTTATGTTCCTGAGGAAAGGTTTATATCTCTAAGTCTGGTTGGAAACACGGAAGGTTTGTTTTTTGTTTCAGTTTCTGTTTATGACTCAGATCCTAAGACTTTGAATTTTTATCAAGTCCAGTTTATCCATTTTTTTCTTTTATGGATAGCACTTTTGCTGTTGTATCTAAGAACTTTTTGCAACTAACCCAGTGTTGCAAAGATTTTCTTCTATATTTTCTTTTAGAAATTTCATAAGTTTACAATTACATTTACAGTTAAGTCTACGAACCATTTTGAGTTAATTTTTGTATATAGTATGTATAGAGGTTTTTTGTTGGAGTTTTTTTTTTGTTTTTTTTTTTTGCCTATTGACATCTAATTGTTCCAGTACCATTCATTGAAAAGACTACTTCTTCCCCATTGAATTGTCTTTGCAACTTTTCAAAAGTAAGTTGACTATATTTGAGTGGGTCTACTGGTGGACTCTTTGAGAGCAGTATTTTAATGCCCAGTGTATTATCTGACGTTTTCTCTGTCTATGTCTGTCTCAAAATAAATGTGTTCCTACTGTGTAAATAGCACCCTATGTATAAACTAGCATTATTACTCGACTGGGCAAAAGAAAAGAAGTTTGGGTAAATACAGATTTGGATTCACTTTGCCCCTGATTGCAATGTGACTTTTGGGTTTTAGACTTTTTGATCTTGAAGAAACGCGGGTGGGACTTGATAAGAAGTGTCATAAAGATTAATGACGAACATGGCTGGGAGGGCACCTGGGGTTTATTTGCCTCATCTGCATCCAGATATTTGTGTAATTCCCTCTGTTTCATTTTGCGGTGAAAATATTGGAGGGGGGGAGGCAACAGTGAGGATAACTGTGAGAATAACTACATTGTTAGACCACAAGCACTTTCAAGGGAGGTCTATCTTCTTTTGTAAAAAACGAAGTACTCCCATTGCCCCTATAGTAGGCAGTAAACAGGTCCTCAGTATCTCTTGTCTAGCTTCTGCTGCGTCAAGTCAAATACAGGAATTAACCGGAAGGTGTGTTTAATGTTTTAGTCCCCATGACATTTCTTTGGCTTTCCTTTACCAGTAGAATTATTCTTCTACAATTTTGGAATGAAAACTATGCAAAATGGTGTCTTCATATTGCTTAAATGCTTTCCACCCATGCCACTCATTTCTGATTTTTCATGGCCTTAAACAACCATCTGCGGGAAGGGTGGGAGGGACACTTGCAAGGTCATTGTGTCCTGCCCCCCAGCCTCAGGCCTGGCTGCACTGGGGCCACAAATGAGAAGTGCCTCTGTCTTTCTCTGAAAGGTTTTCAGAGCTTAGTTCTCATCTTTGGAGGTTTCATCTTCAGGGTAGGCCCCCAGCTCTTCCCTCCACGGACTGTATTCCTGGTTGATGGGCAAGGAACCCTCACTCCTACCAAACACTCTGAACAGCTTGTACTATGATCATCGTTTTGTGTCTTTGACCAACTTTGCTTTCTTTTCCTTCATAAATCATTCAAACATTTCAAGTCCAAATACTAACACTGGGGACAGCTTGTGATTAACCTCTCTCCACTCCAAGAAGTAGCCAGCGTCAGTGATTCTTCCTTCTAAAATTGCTTAACCAGTTTTTAATACACCAAAAAGACTTTTGCCCAGAGCCCTCTGGCCATCTATTTTCCTTAATGGTCTTTTATGAGGGACCTTATCAAAAGCTTGCAAGGAAATCCAAGTAAATTATGTTCCTTGGTTCACCTTTACCTACTATTTCATTAACTTTTTCAAAAACAATATGACATAGTTTTCAACATAATTAAAGGGGTTGGGAAAAAGGGAACTTTAACTACCACTTGACAGTTTCCATAGTTGCCTAGGAGAGCTGGGTCACTGCTCATATTCTGTCTCTGCTTAAGGACACTAATTCATTTCCCAGGCTGTCTGGCGAGGTCAGCCACTAGTTCAAGGTGGAAATGACAAGTTTTTAGGCTTTCAAGTGTGCAGTACTCAGCTCTCCAGAGAGCACGAAGGAAGGAAACCACAAGTTTATCCAGGTCTGGCCCAGAGAAAGAGGAAATGATGGGATGAACCAAGACTAAGCCAGGGGTGGTGTCTCCGTGGAGGGGAGAGCCAGCCCTGGAGGGCTCAGACACTCCCAAACCACTCTTTATTCTCTGAATGGGAAAAGGAAGGGCTGATCATAGAGTTTGGGAAAACTTTCAGTGTTCCAGGGGGAGGTATGTGAGGCCAGAATTCCAGGGTGGGCAGAGACTGGTAAAATGAGAAGGAGAGTTAGAAATAAGCTCACACACATGGTAGTAGCATCATTAAAAAGGATGCTAATCTTCATCATCATAATTGCAGTGTATTTATGCAGCGAGTGTCTCCTATATGCAAGTATGTGCTAGGCATGCGCATGTGCCTCTCTCATTTAAGCTTAATAACCGGGGATGGTAGATGTCATTATACTCATTTAAAAATGAGAAAAATAAGGCACAGGGAATTGAAAGGACCTGAAGGTCACACAGTTAATAAATTACCATATTTGGGAGGCAGCCTCCTCCTCCTAATTCTGAACTACATAGATTTTCACGATCTATGAAAATTTTTAGCCAATTTAGTACCAAATTCTCCCATAAGTTAAATATTCTGGTTAACAAAATGTTCTAAACATTCTCAGTATGAATTACTAGTTTTCATAAAATAGCTAGCATTACTCAATGGTTAAAAAAGCAGACACTGGGCTTCCCTGGTGGCGCAGTGGTTGAGAGTCCGCCTGCCGATGCAGGGGACGCGGGTTCGTGCCCCGGTCGGGGAAGATCCCACATGCCGCGGAGCGGCTGGGCCCGTGAGCCATGGCCGCTGAGTCTGCGCGTCCGGAGCCTGTGCTCCGCAACGGGAGAGGTCACAACAGTGAGAGGCCCGCGTACCGCAAAAAAAAAAAAAAAAAAAAAAAAAGCAGACACTCTTTAATTTGTCTTAATAATTCACAAAAGCATTTAAGGGTTACAGTCCTCAAAACATCTTTATGAATCTCCATTTTTACTGGTCTGAGAATTTGCAAGTGCTTGTTTACAAAGGGCTCTGGCTGACAAAATGCTAGTAAAATTGGCTTTTACTATAGAAAGGAACTAGCAAAGAAAAGCAGAAAATCTTCCATTCCTTTCTGGCTTACTTCTTGGTTTCCACTGGCTCAATGCCTATTTTTCCTTATGTCCTAAGGAATGGGCCATTTTTAGTCTTTTTCCACGACTTCAGGAAGCCCACCATAATTGTCCTACCACATGCTTCATGCTCCACAGGATTTGATGCCTGCATATTAGAAAGTGTTTTTTTAAGTGTTTGAAGACCAGCATCGTCTCTCTAAGTACTCCTTCAGGCTGCTGTGTTCCAGGGACCATGGCACCTTACCTCTGGCTCCTGCATGCTTCTTGTAGTATCTAAAAGAACAGGTGGTTATTTGAAGGCACCTGGGCCAGGCTGAGTAACCCAGCTGCTAGGTGCCACACTCCTGATTTGTCAAGACAATGACCCTTCAGATCAGGAGCCTGAGAAGCTGAGAAACCAGAAAAGCAACTTGGGCATTTCTTTAAAGAATGAATGTGCTAACTGGAGGGACTGCAAATGCAGTAGCCAGAGAGGAAAAGAAATCTTTCAATCTAGCTTCAAAACTGGGAACCTGGGTGAGAAAAGCAAGTCTCCTGTCTTAGGACGGGAGGTAGCCCGGGCTGCTGGTCTTCACTAAGGTCAAATAAAGTCTGAGGTTGGCAGTTTGAAGTTCCAGAGTCCATTTCCAGAGAACAGGAGGCATCAGCCCTGTGTGTTCACTGGGTGTGTGGCTATCAGGCAGGTCTGTGTGTGACGTGCTGGGCAGACGGGCAGAGACCTTGGACCATGTGGGGAAGCAGCAAGGGTCCTGCCACCGTCATCCAGCTGCATTCCAGTTCTAGCTCTGCACCTTCTAGCCTCGGTGACCTTGGACAAACTGACTGATTTATTAATCAGTCTCCGTTTCCTCATCTGTAACATGGGAACAATGGTGGTTTGAGGAGTATGGAAGACAGCGAGTGTATGTAAAGCGCCTGACGATACCTGGCAAATGATGTCTTTCCCATAAGTTTCTGTCCTGTTATCTTTCTAAATACCAAATATTGATTCATAGCACAGCTAATGTGAGCAGCTTTATATTTTCTATAGTCTCTCCACCGATGGTAAGGAAATAACATGTCTTAGATAAAAATGTAGTGACTAAATCCCACCCCTTCATTGGACCTATGATGTGAAAAAATTTTAATAACAGATGAAAAACCTTGCAAAGCTATACAAGTTAGATGGCCTTACACTTATTTCTATCCAAACTGCATTCTACCATTTAAAGCAGGGAGAGGGCCTCTGGGCATTTTGACCAGTGACTTTGCATCATTAATACAGTCTGGGGTTAAAAATCACATGCATTACACTCAGCTGAGTTAAAAGCATAGAGCATTTTGTATTTTTAATATAATTTCTCATCTTGCTCTGACCTCTCATCTCTCTCTGATAGGGAAGTGGAGGGAGACCAAATAAACTTGACAACTAAAGACAACCCCTTCTCTTGTTGACATCAGCCTCCTTGGGGTAAATGCCCAGTCTTCCTGGAGTTCACATCTCTCCTTCTACCTGTCAGCTGGGTAGCATCTGGGCCTGGGAGGAGGCTTATGTACCCTCATGGGGGTGTGGGAGGGGACCTTGGGTCAGCTTGTCACCTCTGATTACTTGCTGGTCTTTGCTGTGGGATGACTCTGGTCCACTCCCTGGGTACCTTGGACTGGTGGCACAGAGAAGTGGCTCTTTCATCTGGTCTTTTGGGGTTAGTGTTTAAACCCACCCGTGGTCCTGTCTGGTTGCCTCTGGAGGTGGAATCCTTGTACTCTGTGGCCATCTTGTTCCAAGTCCAGGCACCTGGAAATCCTCTGGCTTCTTAGTACCACTGTATCATCCCCCAGGAGTATATAGAAACTTCTGTATTCCATGTGTACCAAGTGCAGGCCTTGGGAAGCCAGAAGCTCTAATTCAGGGCACCTAAACAACGACCCCAGCCAGGTTAACCTACCTGGCAATGGTACCATATTGCTGAAGCTTCAGGAAAAATGCAGGCTTCTGGAGGGAGGGGGAGGTTGAGATTGAAATTGTCCTGGTATGTTCACAGGAAAGCAAGGAACAAGTCCCACTGCTCAGGGGAATTCCTCGCGTGCACAGTGTGGGCGTCAGGAGCACACATAACTGGCTAGTTTCATTTTTCCTCGCTTTTTCCATTTCTTCCTCCTCCCAGCTCCAGAACAATTTTCAACTTGCACTCCAGGCAGGTGGGAATGCCCCTTACGCCATATTCTAATTCTCTATACCTGTAAAATTCCATATTGTCACTCAATGTATTGCTTTGCTTACATAAAGGGAGTTTTTGAAGTTTAGAAATCCCTTTTTCTCAAAGCTTAGCTTTCAAGATTATCATTTTATTAAGCACCCGAAAAATACTAATTTGAGGGTGAAAGTTGAGCAATGCCTTCCTCATTCCAGCAGGTATTTACTCATCACGTAAAGAATAAGAAACATTGACTTGATGGATGGAAACCATAAGGGATCATGACTTAAAGGAAAAGGAAGATTATATCACTTTAACTTAAAAAATTAATACCTGTTAGGCATGGTTTGGAGATTATGTCACCTTGATTATCTGCTGTCATTCAACTATGTAAGTGGAGTTTAGGGATAGCACTGGGGAAGGAAGGTGCTTTGCTGAAGGGCCCATCAAAGCTATAAGCATATTACCAGTTTGTGCTGAGCCCGGGCAACTGGCACTTACACAATGCCTACACTGAAGCCTCCAAAGGTGGGGGCTTTTCTGGGCTGTCTGCCTTTTCTGGTCACTATATCTCATCATTAGAAGCATTTACTAATTTCCTTCCTTATGGATTCATATAAACTCATTGTAAGAGTTGATCAGCAGTCTTCTTTGTCTTTGTTTTTAGGAGGTGAATTTCTACTCACCTTGCTTGATTTAAAGACCATAAGAAGCTGCAATCCTGCCTAGCAGAACTTTCTCAGAGCTTTCTTGAATCCCTTTAACAAATACTCATTGAGTGTCTATGTGCCAAGCTACTGTTCTGGGCACTTGGCATGTCTCTCTTGCAGTACCAAGTATGGAGGAGTAGCAAAAGAGAACAATTTGAGGAGAAGAGAAATAGAAAGGGCAGGATTAATTGCATTGGGAAAGCACCAAACACACCATACATCATCAAAATCATGATGATGATTTTGCCTCTCTGCAAAAGTTTTGCAGTCAGTGGAATCTGTTACAACTGCACCCATATCAGTACCTTCTGGAAACACAATGGACCCTCAGTAACTGGAATATTGCCCTTTATTAAAAATGAATAAATTTTATTAATCATAAATTAATCATAAAATTAAGTACCATTTTACTCAGAATGAATCTGCAGTGCTGGTGATAAAGTTCTTTTGTCTTTAATTGCTCTCCTCTCCAGTCTCACTGGTCCTGGTCTTCTCAGCGTTCTCTACTTTACCAAGCTTTGTACTGAAACATTTCACCTGCTCTGTCTACAACCTGGTGTCCTCCAAATTCATGGAGTCACCTTCTTCATGGAAATCTCTTTGACTCTTCCAGCCAATGCTGACACGAATTCTCTCTCTGAATTTCTGTCATATTTCTAGTTCGATTCACATAGTTGATCTCAAAACTATACTGATGGCAGGATCTAGGTCTTAAATTTCTTTGTATTTTCCATAATGCTTAGGAAAATTATATGCATGTTGTAGGCCTAAGTAAATAAATAGGCAGGGGATGATGCTAAAATAGATAATACCTAGCAGAGCATGAACACTGACCATTGAGAGTACTCTGACCAATTCATATTGTCTGAACATCAGCCACACTTACACACATACACACACACACATCTATATGTAATGCTCACAATATTATGCAGGATGGATATATTACTCTCCGTTTCACAGATGAGAGATGAGGGACCTGAGTTTCAGAGAAGTTTCAAATTACTTGCTCAGGACATACAACCAATGGAAGACCCTAGATTTGTTGCACTCACCACCTGTGTTCTTTCCACTGTATTACTACTCTGATTACTACTTGGTGGTGGATCAGGTCCTCTGTCTCCTTGGGCTGAGATGTGCCTTTCAAAGGAGAGGGGGTTGGGTGACTGTTGAGTCTGACTAGAGCACATAGGTAATCAGTTCACTTAGACTGAGCCACCGCCATTGTGAGGAACTGCGCGGTGATACTTAACACTCATTTATAGCCAGTTTGCACAGTACTTTGCCTGTGTTATGAAGATTTGGTCAGAGAAGTTGAGTTTTCAAAGCCAAAGATCTGGTGGCTTGTTGGATGGTTCACAGTGAATCCCTTGGAACCTCTTAGTATTTCCATTTTATCTTAAGTGGTAAAAAAAATTATACTTGCCTTAAATTTCTCATAATTTCAAAGTACTTTGATCCTGCGTTTTTAATATAAAAATAAAATGTCATCATTATCCAATCATCTAGTTGATAACTGAGAAAAGAAAGGGCTTCTCTTCTCAGTTTGGCCAGTCATTAGTAAAGTGTCAAGTAAATGACACTTTCTAATACAGGAGAGAGAGCTGTAAGCCCCTCAGTCCCATTTCCTGTTCCTGAGCACACAGGAATATTTCATTTCCTCCTTGTTGCGTTGGGGTCACGTGACAGGGTCCTGGCCGAAAAAATTAGGACTGAAGGATATAAGCCACTTCTAGTTCTGCCCCTTAGAAGTATCTTAAACAATATTCTGGCTTTTGCTTCCCCGTCCACAGTGAGTTTAGAAGCCACTGATTTATGATTCCAGCATCACGAAAGGGAAGGAGTTTGAGTTCCTGAATAACCACTTGGAAGACAGCCTCTAAGGAGAGCTGCCAGACTTGCATTGGACAGTGACACGGGGGAGAAATAAACCTATGTGTGAGATCACTGAGATTGTTGTTATAGCAACTGGTATGTATTGCTCTGATACAGAAATTGGTACCGGAAGTGGGGTATTGACATAACCAAATCGATTTCTTTGACTGTTACACTAGACTTAATGTATATCATTGGTTTAGGAGGTTAGCAACAGGCTGAAAAGAAACTATTGGGTTGGCCAAAAAGTTCATTTGGGTTTTTCTGTAAGATGTTACGGAAAAACTTGAACGAACTTTTTGGCCAACCCCTTAATACCAGAACCTGGAAAGATGGAAATTCAGGTTATGCAGTGACAAATCATTTGCTACAATTATTGCCTGCTATTAATTAGAAGGTAGTCACATCACAATTTTTATCATCAGAGGAAATGGTTAGGAAACAGAGTCTTAGTAGTGTTTTTGGCTAATCTAGATATATGTACTACAGGAAAGAGATGACTCAGGAAAGAATTCATGAGTTTGCTAGCAAAAACAGAATACAGAGTCCAGAAATTCGGGCTATCAGATTAGAGAAAATAAATTTATTTTAGACTCCGACAGTAAGACGTGATACTAAAGGAAGGCTTTAAGTGGCAAATATCCAGTAAAAGTTCTCAATTGAATGAAGTTACTTGAGGTAAAATATCAAATCAAGGGTATGGCCTTCCCACCCATTGTTTCTGATAGCCTCAATTCATTTAGGTAATTACGTTAAAAGAGAGAAATGCATGGAGGGAAAGAGGAAAAACAAAAGTAGATTTGATAACGATGTCTAGAAAATAACTCTGGGTGTGCTTACTGGCACAAGGACCTGACTGGAAGCAAATATATCATATGCCTTCTAATTTTTAGAATTGCATTGCCAAAGAAACCAGGGGCCTGGACTTGAAACGTCTTTCCCTGCTCAAGGCTTAAAACAATTCTCGAGTTGCCAACCCATTCCAGACTGAGCGGAAGTCAAGCTTTTAGAGGTGCACTGTTCTGAAGGAAGAGTAGCCCCCCACCACCAAGCCCACTTCATATGTGGCCAAGAAGAAGAACAAAAAATGGAGTCCTTCTTAGAGCCAACTTCACACACATCCACCCTGCCCAGAAGGTATGGGCTTCACAGTGCTGACCCGGAGGGGCTCAGCGTGGCTGTGGACCATCATGCTGAGTGTTACCTATTATTTCCCTTTGCAAACGGGATTATTTTCCTGTTCTTTTTTCCATTATAAATGGGTTGTGATTGGTGAGGAAGTAGGATACAGATTACTTGTCTTTTTAATATGTAGGCTACTACACCTAGAGATCCTACATAAGACTGATGGAGAAGATGCTGCATTCCCCGGGTGTTCTGGACATTGATATGGTGGTGGTGACTGGATGAGACCTTGCATTATCCTCCATGGGGTGAGGTGAGCATGCTCTGTGAGTGAGAGGAAAGTAAAATAGATATTTGGTGTCCAGAAGTTTAGACTATTGCAAGAAACTTTTAGTGTCCACAATTTTGGAGTCTCTTCTTGGACATGCAGGAAGATTACATTTCCTGGGTCACTCTGAAGTTAGATGGGCTATGTGATTCCCAAGCTCCAGCCAATGGGACAGGAACAGAAGTGATGACTGTTATTTTGAGGCCAAGTGTGTTAAAATCTCATGTGTCTTCTTTACATTTTCTCCCATCTAAATAGCTGGAAGCAAAGAATTCTAAGATGAAAGAGCCACACAATGGAAGATGCCCAAGCAACACCAGATGCTCACGAGTAAGTAATAGCTTTGTATTGGGCAATAGTACTTATATCTGGAAATTGCTTTTTATAGCAGCCTGCATTGATTATCTTGACTAATATACTATTCTAAATGGAAAACTAGTTCATAAAGCTGGAAAAGCTCTTTATTTCTCTTGAAAGGAGTGAAATCGTCCTCCTGCCTGATCATCTTCATCACCATCATCTTCATTTGGTTCCAAAAATCCTTTTTTAGTATCTGTAACTTATTGGGCACCATGGCAGAGATTGGAGTGCAAAAAGGACTATGAAACTGAGGCTAGCCTTGTCCATTATCTGGCGGGAAAAGCATACAGATAAACAAAAATGACATAAAGAATTATATCCTAAGTGTAACAGCTTATAACATAGTTAATTCTGTTTGGAGGTGGGGAGGGGCAGTGATAGGTGCAGATCTCAGAGAGGAGGTTATGCAGGTGTCAGGTTCTAAAAGATGAAGAGAGATTTTCTAGTCAAATAAGGCAGGTGGAAGGCATTCTTTCTTTTTTATATATAGCATATATTGTCTATTATACTATTATACATTATTAATATGTTGTTATGATGTTATTAACTTTAGCGTTGTAAAGTGAGTGTAAAGGGACTACCTTTTTAAAAAAAATTTCATTGCAGTATAGTTGATCTACAATGTTGTGTTAGTTTCTGCTGTACAGCAAAGTGAATCAGTTATACAGATACATATATCCACTCTTTTTGAGATTCTTTTCCATATAGGCCATTACACAGTATTGAGTAGAGTTCCCTGTGCTATACAGTAGGTCCTTATTAGTTATCTATTTTATATGTAGTAGTGTGTATATGTCAATCCCAATCTTCCAGTTTATCCTTCCCCCTACTTTCCCCTGGTAACCATAAGTTTGTTTTCTACATCTGTAACTCTATTTCTGTTTTATATATAAGTTCATTTGTATCATTTTTAAATTAGATTCCATGTATGACTGATATCATATCATATTTGTCTTTCTCTGTCTGACTTACTTCACAATCTCTAGGGCAAGGGTCCCCAATCCCCGGGCCATGGACTAGTTAGTACCAGTCCACAGCCTGTTAGGAACCCGGCTGCACAGCAGGAGGTGAGCGGCAGGCAAGCGGACGAGGCTTCATCCGCAGCTCCCCATCGCTCCCCATTGCTCACATTACCACCTGAACCATACCTCCCCATCTGTGGAAAAATTGTCCTCCACAAAACCGGTCCCTGGTGCCAAAAATGTTGGGGACCGCTGCTCTAGGGCATTCGAAGTAGAGGAAACAGTGCAAAGGCATGCAGATATGAAAATCAGGAAAATAAATTGATTTATACAGTTAGAAATGAAAAGCATATTTATCACTCTCGTCAGCATCGATTTTATCATCCTATCGTCTAATTTATTTGTTAATTTTCATAGAGAAGGACCACATGGATTTGATCCCTGTTTTCCGGAGGATCTCAGTCCAAGGGAACATAGGTAGCAGATGAAGCAATGACCAAGTGCGTTAAGCTCTGTAATTCACTTGCTATGTAATATGGGCCAGGACACTGGACTTGTCATGATGTCACTAGTACTGTTGTACTAAAGAGAGAACTCATATTTATCCTTCCTGACTTATGCAAATCCAGTAAATAAAACGTGTGAAACCCGATTTGAAAAAACATATAAATAGCATAACATGTTCGTTTATGTTTTCAAAGGACAGTTAATGAGGGAGGATTGGGCTGGTATGAGTCAGAGTCATAGCAGTTTGTATGCCATCACACTAAAGGACATATCTTACTTCTTTCTGGTAGCAGTTGACTCAGTGTCCTCAAACAGATCTTACCTGGGGACTGTGGGACACCTGGAGGGCGAGCCTCTCTTGGGAGATGCATGCACACTGATTAGAGCGGTCCATGTGGGCAGGTGGGGCTGTTTACTCAGTATGCATGAGGGCAGTACCATCACAGCAGGAATTGGGATCAAAGTTTAAGAGGGAAATAAACATTTTAGTCAGAGGGCGGCTGGTTTGGGGGGTGAGTGGGTAAGGCTGTAAAATGGAAAATAAATCACCAGATGTGAAGCCGAGAGGATGAGGAACAAGTCAGGATGTAGAATGTAAGAGAGTTGGGACAAGTTGTTCAGAGCTAAGGTTTCAGGCAATGAAGGCACTGAAGGTCCACCTTTCACAGTGGTCCCTTTTCTGCGGCCTGGATAGCACATTTTAATACATAGCCGTCTAGGACATGACAAAGAGATACAAACCTCAGTTCATAAACTCAACATCATGGTCCAGGTCTTGGGACTTGTGAGCACCAGGTGAAATAAACACATGGTCAGTTGTTTCCAGCCATTGTCTTTCCTCCCCATTTCTAGGTGTGGATCACACTTCAAAGCTTCAGCATAGCAGTGACTCTTGATCTATCAGTGACACCCAAGGAGGCTATGCAGCAGGCCTGGGGATGCTATTGGCCCTCATAATTGGAAATAAGTCCCTAAAATACCCCATTTTCTCATGGTGGGCCAGCATAGAGCTGTGACCCATGCATCTATCTAAAACCCTCTTAAGCCTGTTAAGATTATCATAATCGATAACCTTGCAAGGACACCAGTCTTGTATAGTCAACTACTTTGTAACGTGGTATTTCCATGTCTTTGAGATCCTAAACCTGCTTTGTCAAAGCATGAATGCTCCTAGTATTTTGAGATTGAGTAAACCATTTCATTTTTATCTGCTGAGATCTTAAAGACTGTGACTGAGGTCTAGAGCTTTATCTTTGTCATCTAGGCCTATATAACATTACCTAACCAAGTCACTAGTCATGCACCTAGTCACTAGAGAAGCTCAGGCCAAAAAAACCCAGCCTAGAGACTTGGATGACATCGCAGCCCATCCAAGCCATCAATAAATCCTTGAAGCTTTAACCCTGCCCTCCTCCTATCCCCACCCCTGGCCCCCAATTTACAATACCCTCTCTTTTAGGAGACGGAGGTGGAATTACTTTGCATTGGAATTAATGGTATAAAGAGCTACCTTCTCATCTGAGTAATGCTAATTCGTCTCCATCCCTGGTCATTCACTACCTATTAGAAATATCCTGACAGCCTGCATCTCATTACCATTGCAGCAGGTCCAGCTCCCAAGAATAACCTTCTAAGGAGGATGAAATGTACGCCAGTGGCATCTAATACCAGGGCATTCACATTCATATTTTTAGCAGCATATATCAGTTAGCCCAACCTTTAGTGTACTCTATGTACTTTTAATAATCTCCATAAAAGCCTGATTTCCAATCCCTAGGCTCAAGCTGACAGTGTAAATAAAATCACCCAAATCCACGGGGTAAGAGAAATGAAAATGACAAGGATTAAAATTTGGTCAAACCTCTTTCTTTTTAAAAATTCTGCTTCCCTTCCAATTGGATCACGACCCTCTGTGTGCTCAGCTTAAGACCAGACGGTATGCTTTCACTTTTATTCCTATCTGCAGCAGGCTTACAGTATTTAGTGAGAGTCTGTAAAGAATGTGTGCTGGGTAGAGAGTTAATACCATAATCCCCTATCGTTGGGGTCAAATGCTGAATAGAGCAAAAGAATTAGAAAACATGTTACATACAATGGCAGGAAAAAATGCATCAGCACGCTGTTCTGTGAACACCAGCATCTATCGCCCGCAAGTAATGGCCATGAGGTAATAGAGTGGATAAAGAGATGTGTACTTGAAGTCCAGTGTGTTCACAGAGGCAGCGATGGAAGACTAGAGCACAAGTCTTAATCCCCATATACTCTGGGAGGTATTTGTCACCATTTTTAATTGCTTCTTCCCAAGTACCTGCTCCAAGTTAGTTCCTAAGTAACACATGTAGCCACTAAATTGTTTCCCAGAGTTGAACCCTGAGCTCTCTCTTTTCACTCTTCATCAGTGGGTGTGAATATTGTTCTCAAAGTGCTGTAATACATCTGTCTCTGGAGAATTCTCTTAACAAACAAGTAGAAATTTGAGGTACCGCAGGCAAAAATTGTTGAACAGCCCCCTTCCACTGTATCTTGGGAAAGTCAACCGAACTTCCCTGGAGTAAGATTACAAGCAAATAAGTAACCTTGTGTGGAAGTTCTATAAAGAGAAGAGAGAGAGAGAGAGAGTGTGTGTGTGTGTGTGTGTGTGTGTGTGTGTGTGTGTGTGTATCAGTGGTTTGGCCATAAAGTGACAAGTTGAATTTATTTTAAACAATATCCTTTAAAGTAGCAACTATTATAGATTCAGCATTTAAATTTTTAAATTTATTTTTAAATTTACATACAGTAAATTTGGGGGTGTAGAGTTCTATACTTTTGACAAATGCAGAATTGTGTAAGCACTACCACAGTCAATATACAGAACAGATCCATCACCCTCAACAATCCCTTGCATTGTTTCTTTGTAGTCAAATCTTTCACTCCCAAACCTTAAAAATCTTAAATTCTTATAAAGACAGTATTACACATGTATAACCTGCACGATGACCAAAATGACAACCTGAAACCATATATATAACAAAATAACAAAAACATCATCTATACATTTTAAATATATATATACTGTTGTATACATAAATAACTGGAAAGCCAACTTTCTTTTGTCAAAAAGGCTACTTATTGCTCAGTAAGTTCAGTGAGTGCAGAAATAGTCCTCTAACCCACTATTGTATCAACATGGACAAAAGAGCTTATTAAATGTACATTGAATTGAATATTAACCCACAGACTGAGGAGTGATTTTTACTTAAAATTGTAAAAGCTCATGACAACTATAACTAGAGATGTGACAGTCTCAGCATTGTAATTGTACCTTAAACACACAAAGAGAGATGAGGTAATAAGGAAGAAGGTAAAAGATTGTGTTTGTGTGTGTGTGTGCATGCACACACATGAGCACATGTGAGATTACACTACAAATCCGTTAGCACCCTAGACTGATGGAAATTGACTTATTTTTTGCACATGACCAATACTATATATATATATATATATATACACACACACACATATATATGACTAAATGAGTGAAAGCTAATGGCCTTAAGGAGAAAACTATTAGAAAAATTATTAATAAGGATTTTAGCATTATGTTTGTGAGGATAAACCTTTGCTCACTTAAATAAGACACCATGATTTACATGAAAATACTGAGTACGGTTTGATTCTCACCAGGAAGTATTAGACATGTTATGACTAGTTCAGCATATCATCTCTTTCCTGAAGGGTATACTGACTAAATTACTACAGGAATCTTATAGCAAGCAAATAAATCACTATTGCTTAAAAAGGAAGTATTAATATGTCCTTAATTTTATGCATTGTCTTCTCAAGCTTCTTTACGGGCTCCTCCTTACCTAGCTGGTGTTCTTTTCCTCATATGTCACTCATGTTCATGGAGGAATCATCTATACCTGTAATTAGAGACTCCAATCTACACCTCCAACCCAGGTTTCCCTCAAGAGTTACACATTTTCCAGCTTCCTACTTGATCTCTCACCCTGTATGACCCGCAAACCCAAACTTAAATTGTCCAAAATGGAGCTCAGTATCTGTCAAACCAAATGGTTCCCTCTCCACAGAATTTTCCATAAACTTCTATTAGTTCTTATCTCACTTCCTGTTTCTTTCATGGGACTGCAGGCGATGAACATGTGCCTCTTCCCCAGTGCCTGGCACAGTGCCTGGCATCTGGTAGGCATTTGTAAATATTTGTGGAAGGAATGAGTGCATACGACACTCATATGCATATAAATAGAAACTTATTTCCACCCCAAACCCCAATGTTTATGAATGGTTTTTAAATGGATGAGTACCTCTGATACACATATAGATATAAGCATTTATTCCCATACCAACCACCAACTACCGTATCTACATAATGTCTAGAGATCAAATACTGTCTGCTTTGTGCAGCAGGGAAAATAACTAGCACATTTCAGTTTCTTTCCTATTATCTTTTCTCATTGAAATCATATTCTTTTTTATTCAACATCATAACATAAGCATCTTTCCTTGTCTTAAAAAGGCAGGGCAGGAGTAAAGACACAGATGTAGAGAATGGACTTGAGGACACAGGGAGGAGGAAGGGTAAGCTGGGACGAAGTGAGACAGTGGCATGGACATATATACACTACCAAATGTAAAATAGCTAGCTAGTGGGAAGCAGCCGCATAGCACAGGGAGATCAGCTTGGTGCTTTGTGACCACCTAGAGGGGTGGGATAGGGAGGGTGGGAGGGAGATGCAAGAGGGAGGAGATATGGGGCTATATGTATATGTATAGCTGATTCACTTTGTTATAAAGCAGAAACCAACACACTACTGTAAAGCAATTATACTCCAATAAAGATGTTAAAAAAAAAAAGTCCCAGATATTATTTGCACCAATTGAATAATACTACCTCAGAAAGAAGTTCTTGCTTTATACCAAAAGTTCAGTTGGGAGCATCGTGAGGACCTCCTGTAGAAGCTACTCCTGTTCAACCGTCTATACTCTACACCAGTGATTCTCAAAATGCGGTCCCTGGACCAGAAGCATCGGCAGCATCTAGGAACTTGTGAGAAGTGAAAATTCTTGGTCTCCACCCCACACTTTCTGAATCAGAAACTCTGGCGTGGGGTCTGAGATGTGTGCTTTAACAAGCTCTCTGGGTGATTTCAATGTACAAAAACAGTTTGAGAAACATTGTCATACACTCTCCAGAGAAAGGTCTACCTGCTGCATGGGAATCTTTCTGCACTAACTCTTTTTCCACGCACTCTCACTATTCAGTTCACTCCCTCATCAGTTTCACGTCATATTCATATTGAAAAAAGCCTTCTGTATTTGATAATGAGTCTTTAGAACAAGGACTGGTTTCTTGTTGTATGTAAAACATAAATAGAAGTATGGTATACGCAGTGTTTTTTAACTTAGTTTTAGGAACAGAAATTTGCTTCAAATGAAATATTATGTAGAAGCCCTGTGTGTGTGTGTGTGTGTGTGTGTAGGGGAGACAAAAGGAATCACTGTGTTTAAATGTGGTTGAAGGGGTGGGGGAACCAGAGTCTGCCCACTCAACTGGGCTTCCTTCCACCCTTTTTTCCAGGATGCCTCCAGGGAACTGAATCTGAAAGCCTCTGAAGCAGTGGAAAGGGAACGTGCTGGGGAGTCAGGAGACCTGGTCTCTGGTTTGTTTCTTTGGGCAATTCATTAGGCATCTGTGAGCCACATATTCCTTATCTGAAAACGATAATGAACCTGAAATTTCCAGCTCCCAGTTTCTTCTTCTTCTCTTTTATTGTTTAGCTTTCCGAAGAAAAAGATCTGAGTTTTTGGCAAATTCTCCCTTCCTTGGAGACACAGGAATACATGTTGGCTGTGTCATTTGCAAGTACTCTGTCGTCTCCTTCAGTATTGACTAACAGGCATTAATGAATAGACAGGGCCAGGCTGCCACCGTTTGGAGTGCCAGGAAAGAGAAAGAAATCTCCCACTCAAGCGCCATTAGCATTGAACAGATTTTCAACCCCAGCATTTGACTGGGACTATGGGCTGATGACATGGGGATATGTGAAGAATTCAGGGAGTAGCAGAACAGAGTTGCCTTGGCCTTTTCTGCAGCCTTCTCCTCACCTTCTCTATCCCCCTCCCCTTCCCTTTTCTCCTCTCCTTCTTCCCGCCCCACTCCTCTTCCTCAGAGGGTTTACAAAGCACTGGCCTACAGTCACTCTTCCCATATTACTTAATCTGACTCTCTGTATGTGCTTGACACTCCCAAGACCAAAATCTATGATGGCTAATGAAATGTCCAGGTGTCCTCAAGTGTCATGAGTGTTACTTTCACACTCTATCCTGCAGGAACCTCTGTATTTCCATCTTCTTTTTCTTCCTGACCCTTCTCTTCTTCCTTTCAGTCGCCCTGACTCTACTGAGGCCACTTCTTAGAGACAACTCTAAACCTACTGGTGGCTATCAGAGTGAAGGTGGGAGATGAGCCCAGGTCACAACTATCCCATTGTTATTGGCTGAATGTTTTTGTCCCTCCCACCCCCTCCATAATTCATATTGTTGAAGCCTAAGCCCTAATGTGATGGCGTTTGAAGTGAAGCCTTAGGGAGGTGATTAGTCATGAGGGCAGAACCCTTATCAATGGGATTCGTGTCCTTATAAAGGAGGCTCCAGAGAGATCCTTCTGCCATGTAAGTACACAGTGAGAAGATGACCGTCTATGAATCAGGAAGCCAACCAGCCTCCAGAACTGGGAGAAATCAATTTCTGTCATCTATAAGCCGCCCCATCTATGGTATTTTGTAGCCAGAACAGACTAAGACAGCTATCCTTATGTAAAGTAGGGTTTGCGTGTGTCTGTGTAAGTGTGTATGTGTGTGTGTGTGTGTGTGTGTGTGTGTGTGTGTATAGGGTGCTGGTAGTGGAGCAGTGGGGAAACCTGAGGGGCAAGTTGGGAATGATTTTATACTTTTGTAACTTTGCTCCTATAGTCACCTCTGATGCCTCTGGAAAGAAGGTCATTCTGGCCTTGGCTCAGCAAATGACAAGGGACTAATTCTCTGAGATGCAGAGACCTTGCTCTATCAGTCATTCTCTGATGTGTCAGAGGTTTCGACAGAAATACCAGAGGCTCTTTAATTAAATTTGTGGACCAAAGATGGCCTGACAGGGAAAGCATACTGATAAAAATCTGTGTTATAGCTTACATTTTACATTAGACTGTACTACTTGTGCACATATAATTATATTTTTCAAATGGAATTTTTAAAATGGAATCTACACCTATGTGTTTTTGTTTGCTTTTATCATGTGGAAAACTAAAGTATAGACTGCTTGGTTTGGACAGCTGGCAGCGTTATCCATCCCCATTTTTCTCTCTCCTATATTTTCAGCATCCCCCGAGCTTTAGTCTCTTTGCCTTCTGCATGTAAATGGGAGTAAATCTCACCTATCTTTCACCTTTGTATTCCCCTTTACCCTCTGGTCTCCTTCTCCTTTTCTCTCAGTCAAGCTCATTGAGACAAGAGTTAATGCTTAGGGTCTACCATGGTGCCTCTGCCTTTTCCCTCACAATTACCCATGACTCCTCCAGCTTCCATTGCCCATCAACCTCCATCCCCACTCTGCTGAAACTGCTCTTGCTAAGTCACCTGTCTCAAATCCCATGACAACTTTTCAGTCACTATTGCATCTGAGCTCTGTAAGAAAAGCTCATCATTTCCTTCCTGATTTCTTCCTCCTTCGGAGTCTACAACCCCACTCTCTCCTAGTTTTCCTCATAGCTCAAGAATCCATTCCTCCCAGCCTATGCTCATTCTCCCTGAGGTTCTGTCTTGTATCCTCTGCTTTTCTAGGCTATTTACTCCTCCTGGGTAAAACCATCCACACCCAGGGGTTCAGCCTTCACCTATGTGCTGATAGTTTCCAAACCTATACCTTCAGCCCAGATCTCTGTCTCATGAGCTGTAGACATATTTATTTTAGAATGTTTCCATTTAATAAGAAGCTTAAAAGTAGGTATGTTAAATTAAATTTATCATCATAACATTTAAACTCTGCTCCTTTAACCTGGTGAATAGCACTGTTCAACCACCCACATGAGATACTGAGATTCTTCTTAGACTTGACTATACCTACATTCAATCAATCAAACGCTCCTAGTATGACAACCCTCTCTAATGTCTCCACCAACTGTCATCACTACTGCCAGTATTTTAGGTTGTGTTCGCTTTTCATCTGGGCAGATGCCTCTGGGCTCCCTGCCTTTTAGTCTCCCATACCTACAAATCACCTTCAATCCATCCTCCAGGTGATCTTTCCAGAACAGTATTGTCCAATATGGTAGCCACAAGCCACATATAGCTATTTACATTTAAATTAATTAAAATTAAATAAAATTTAAAATTCAGTTACTCTGGCTACATTTTAAGTGCTCAATAGCTCATGCGGCTCATGGTTGCCCATTGAACAGTGTAGATAGAGAGCATTTGCATCATTGCAGAAAGTTCTATTGGCTAGTGCTGTTCTAGAACATAATCGTTTCATATCCCTGCTTGCTTCCCAAATGATTCCCCACATACTTCAGAGTAAACTCCAAACTCCTTAGCTTGGCATGTAAGATCCTGCCCTCTAGTCCACTCTCCCTTTCACTGTACCCTCCACTTGAAACCTGCGCTTCTGTCCTGTCAACCCACTGGCCCCTGTCCCCATGCTTCTGCTTTTGGTTATGCCCTTTCCTCCACATAGAAGAACTGCCTCCCTGTGTCCCTTTAGAACTCCTGCATATGCGTCAAACCCAGCTCAAGCACCATTCCCTCTGTGAAGCTTTTCCTTGATTTTCTAGGCAGAGTTTAGACTCACCTTTTTATATTTTCCCTGGCAGCTTATACTACTATGATACTTCTCATTCAAAAAAAAAATCTATTGCTTCACTGTGGAAGGCTGAAGAATGCCTCCCACCCCAAGACATTCACATCCTAATCTCCAAAACTGTTAACTATGTTGCCTTACATGGCAAAAGGAACTTTGCGTATGATTGAGTTAAGCACTTGAGACAAGGAGATTATTATGGATTATCCAGATAGACTCTATGATGTAGTCACAAAGGTCCTTACTAGAAGGATGCAGGAGTGTCAAAGTCAGAGATATAGAGAGAAGAAGGATATGGGATGATCAAAGCAGAGTTTAGAGTGATGTGAAGATACAAGAAGGGGCATTAAGCCAGGGAATAAGGTGGCCTCTAGAAGCTGGAAGAGACAAGGAAACAGGTTCTTCCCTGGAGCCTCCAGAAGGAATGCAGCCCTGTTAACCCATTTTGGACTTCTGACTTCCAGAACTATAATATAATGACCTTGTGTTGTCTTAAACCAGTTTTCCACAACCCCCTCTCTGTGCACCGGTACCAGTCCGGGGCCTGTTAGGAACCGGCTGCACAGCAGGAGCTGAGCGGCAGGCAAGTGACGGAAGCTTCATCTGCCGCCCCCCATCGCTCACATTACTGCCTGAACAACCATCCCCCCACCCGCACCCCCCACCCTCCCTGCGTGGAAATACTGTCTTCCACGAAACCGGTCCCTGGTGCCAAAAAGGTTGGGGACTGCTGTTTTTTGTTTGGTTGTTTTTTTTTGTTTTTCTTTTTGCGGTACACGGGCCTCTCAGTGTTGTGGCCTCTCCAGTTGCGGAGCACAGGCTCCAGACGCACAGGCTCGGCGGCCGTGGCTCACGGGCCTAGCCGCTCTGCGACATGTGGGATCTTCCCGGACCGGGGCACGAACCCGTGTCCCCTGCATCGGCAGGCCGACTCTCAACCACTGCGCCACCAGGGAAGCCCCTGCTGTCTTTATTTATTTATTTTTTTTGCTGCATTGGGTCTTCATTGCCGTGAATGGGCTTTCCCTAGTTGTGGCGAGTGGGGGTTACTCTTCATTGCAGTGCACAGGCTTCTCATTGTGGTGGCCTCTCTTGTTGTGGAGCAGGGGCTCTAGTCGCACGGGCTTTCCATAGTTGTGGCACGCGGGCTCAGTAGTTGTGGCTCACGGGCTCTAGAGTGCAGGTTCAGTAGTTGTGGCGCACGGGCTTAGTTGCTCCGTGGCATGTGGGATGTTCCTGGCCCAGGGATAGAACCTGTGTCCCCTGCATTGGCAGGTGGATTCTTAACCACTGGGCCACTAGGGATGTCCCAGGACCGCTGTCTTAAACCAATAAATTTGTGGTAACTTTTTACAGCAGCAGTACGAAAGTAATATATTTACTTTTTCATCCATTCATTCATACATTTATGCCACATATCATTTGACAGGAATTTGCTGAGTACATGCTTTGTGCCAGACCTAGCATTATATACTAAGAATAATGAATAAGACTCCATTGTTGCTGGGGGAGGTATGATGGAGGAAAGGGAGAAGGCAAGAGTCCTGGAAACTTGGAATTGTAAAGGTAGTGAGGGGCCAGACTATGAAGGACCCCTCATGCTGCTGCCTAAAGTTGAGGCTGTTTTCTGTAGATGATGCAGAGCATCATTAGTTCACGGTCAGATCTTTGGCTGCCCAAGCATGGAAGTGGATTAATTCTGGAGGCAGGAAGACCCATCAGGCTGCTGCATTTTTCTGGGTGAGAACTGATGAGGACCAGAAGGAGGGCCGTGGGAGGATAGTTAAGGAAGTAGATCTGGTAACAGTGGGGTGATATTTCAGAGGTAGAATCGATGGGATTTTGTGATCAGTTAAATACCGTGCATGAGAGGGCAGAAGCCAAGATGAGTCTGCTCCAAGATGACCCCGAGAACGGATGACTCTAAGTCAGTGCCTGGCACACAGTGGATAAGAAACAATTGTCTTGAATTGGATTGTGTGGCAAGAAGACAATGGTGTAGATCATCGCTGGGAGGAAAGGATGATGCCAATGAATCTGAATAGTGGAGGAAAATAAATAGAAGAATAAGTGTGTGTGTGTGGGCACAGGGTGCTGGGGGAAAAGGATGTGAAACCTGTGTCCTGTTACTCCGTATGATTTTTACTACTCGATTTAAGCTTCTGCTCTTTAAGCTAGAACCATGTTCAGAGAGTGAATTTAGAAACTGTATAACCACCTTGAAGATGCCAGATTTCTCTCAATGACAAGTTTCGCTATTATTTGGATCTGAAATGGTTTTGAGCAGGGGAGGGAGAGTAAGGGGTGGGGGTTGACTTTTAGTGCATTTGCTGCATCATTGCGGAATGAGGGCAGTGCCTCAGTTTTCTCTCTCCATACCTCCCTTTGCTGATGGCTCGATCTGAGAATGAAATGTGCTCTGGCATTGGGTGGTGCTACATAGGCCTCCCTCACCCAAGACCCTCTGCAGCGTCCATGTGGTGGTGAATATTTGCCACACTGAAATATACATCTATGATCTCTGCTCTTCCAAGTGACATCCTGGTTCCACAACACTGATGGAAGAATATGCACAATTATCTAGCAAAGGCCCTGAAGCTCTTGTTTCCCACCAACCTCACTCTGCGGCATACTGACTATGGCCCCTGTATAACAGAACAGGGTCCATGGTTGGGAGACAGATCTCTTCTTGGATTTGTGTTTACATAAAACATTGTTCTAACAGCCATGAATTGTGACTTTGCAGAGGAAAGGGGAAAAATCTTATGGTTTAATTAGTTTGGGAAATTCTGGGTTAAACAAATGTACTTAATTCTCCAAGACCTCCCAGAAGCTTTACTCTAGAAATGCGTGCTGTGAATATCTGAGATAAAGGTAAAGATTTTCCTAAACATATTTGACTCCAGAGCACTATAAACATTCTGTGGAAAAGTGCTCCCTGCATCAGAGTTTGGAAAGAGTTGTCCTACTGAATTAGAGCGGCCAAGGTGTTTTTATATGCCTGGCACACTTAGCAGGAGGCTATAGCAAAGAACTCTAGCCATTATCCATCTTCACAAAGTCTCCAATGAGCATGAATCACTCAAGATTGACTGAAATGGTCATTGGACTAATCCTTCTATTGTGACACATTTAGTTCGTTGTGTGTTTTTTAAAAAAAATTTTGGAGTATAGTTGATTTACAATGTTGTGTTAGTTTCAGGGTACAACAAGGTGAATCAGTTATACATATACATATATCCACTCTTTTTTAGATTCTTTTCCCATATAGGCCATTACAGAGTATTGAGTAGAGTTCCCTTCGCTATACAGTAGGTCCTTATTTGTTATCTATTTTATATACAGTAGTTGTGTATATGTCAATCCCAATCTTCCAATTTATCCCTCCCCTCCTTCCCCCCTGGTAACCATAAGTTTATTTTCTACATCTGTAATTCTATTTCTGTTTTGTAGATAAGTTCATTTGTAGCCTTTTTTAGATTCCACATATAAGCGATATCACATGATATTTGTCTTTCTCTGTCTGCCTTACTTCACTCAGTATGACAATCTCTAGGTCCATACATGTTGCTGAAAATGACATTATTTCATTCTTTTTTATGGCTGAGTAATATTCCATTGTATATATGCACCACATCTTCTTCATCCATTCCTCTGTTGATGGACACTTACGTTACTTCCACGTCCTGGTTATTGTAACTAGTGCTGACACATTTAGTTTGGATTGGAACTCACTTTTGCTGATGAGCCAGAATATAGGTGTAAATTAGAGCCACCTCTGTCATCCTTCTATAACTTATCACACTTGGAGTTTCATTTCCTCTCCCTAGCCCAACCCCACAAATGGCTTCTTACAATAAAAACAATTCATGTTGGTTTCCTTCTTAAAAATTGTTTTAAAAATACTTTGAAGGGCTTTCCTGGTGGCGCAATGGTTGAGAGTCTGCCTGCCGATGCAGGGGATATGGGTTTGTGCCCTGGTCCAGGAGGATCCCACATGCCGTGGAGCGGCTGGGCCCGTGGGCCGTGGCCGCTGAGCCTGCGTGTCTGGAGCCTGTGGTCTGCAATGGGAGAGGCCACAGCAGTGAGAGGCCCGTCTACCACACACACAAAAAACAACAACTTTGAAAACACTAGATAATTTTCTTTGGATATTGAAGCATAATACAATAGTGCGTAGTTATTTATGTTCTGTTTCTCTTATTCCCATGCGAATACAAATGCACAGTATTTTGCAGTTTTCAGTGAACTTTATCATCTATAATCTCATTTGATCCTTAAAACAACTTGACAAGGAGGTGATGAAACCCCATTGTCTTAAGTCTGCTATAACAAAACAGCACAAACCAGGTGGTTATAAACAGCAGAAACTTATTGCTCAAAGTTCTGGAGGCCAGTATGCCAGCATGGTCGGGTTCTAGTGAGAGCCCTCTTCCAGGTTGTAGATGGCTGACTTCTCATTGTGTCCTCACAGGGTAGAAGGAGTGAGGTAGCTCTCTAGAGCCTCTTTTATAAGGGCACTAATCCCATTCATGAGGGCTCCACCCTCATGACCTAATCACCTCCCAAAGCCCCACCTCCTAATACCAGCACATTGGGCATTAGGTTTCAACATATGAATTTTGGGGGGAATATAAACATTCAGCCTATAACACCCATTTCATAGAAAAGTGAAGCAAATAACATATTTGGATGCCTAGTTTATGCCAGGTATTTGGCAAAGCGTTTTACGTGTATGAGCTCATTTAAAGTTCTCTGTATTAGGACAGGCTACCCTCATGTTAAAAATGAAGAACTTGAGACTATGCGAGTGACTTAACTTGCCCAAGGCCACATAACTTATAAAAGTAAGGTGTGGTATTTAAACCCATGTTTGTTTAACGCCCAAGCCCACTCAACTTATAAAAGTAAGGTGTGGTATTTAAACCCATGTTTGTTTAACCCCCAAGCCCACTCTCCTTCCACTACGGCACCCTTAAAAAGAGGACGCCGAGAACAAGGGCAGCTCCAAGATTTGCACAAGTTCACACAGCAAGTTGGGGAAAGTGCTGGGATTAGGACATAATTCACTTGACTTTTAGTCCAAGGGCCTATTTACTACATACTTTTGCCAGGTCACTGGAAGGTGTTTTCAAGAGTAAGTTATGCCCTGTGAAATGTCACCAACAGCAGCCACAATAACAACTGCATGAGAGTAATGGGAAGAGGAAAAATAATCAGTGGCTCCAAATCTCCCACCCGTCCCTCAACACCTTCAATGTTGCCAAGTAGAAGAGCTCCTTCATTTCTGCGAAAAATGCCACCTTAACTTCATTCTCTTTTGTCACATAGGTAAGGTGCAATATACTTAAGGAGTCTGGGTCCTCCTTACCTCTTCTTTTCATTACCAGAAAGAAAATAGAGCAAATTCCACCACCCACCCTTTAGTGACACCTACTGTTTCCACTAATCAGATGAATGTGATTCAGTAACATCTCCCGACCTTCTCCTGTGTGGGAACCCCTGTGTTGGTGTCATGGAGACAGCTATGGAGGTGAGTAGGGCAGACTTTCTCAGAGTCTGCAGTCTAAACATGGTATGAGAAGCACTATTGAAGAGGTACAAACTGTCAGGAAAGTAAGAGGTGAGGCAGTTAGGGAGATAAGGAAGGAGCCCTGGGCATTTAGCATGGAATGTTCACCGTTATCACTCAGAACAATTACCGGGGTGTCCTGCCTGCAGTCACCATGTACTTACTTCATCAGTGACGTTTACTGTGTAGTTTCTGAAAAACAACAGTAGGGCAAATTTTAGTTGCCATTTCCTCAAACCCACAGCCTTTTTAAAGCTTTCCTTGATACCAGGTTGGGACAAAAAGGTAGTTACGCTTCTGTGTCCTGGATCCATCCTGAGAGCTCCTTGACCCACATGAGACAGGAGTGTGAAGCAAAAGAGAAGGGTCTGGTCTTTATGGAGTTGCTAGGTCCCATTCCTCCTCTTGGGAGGTGGAGGTATCTGTGTTCATCTTCTGCTTTCTGTTTGCTAACTAACTCTTCCCCTCTCTTGAATGCAGTGGTGGGCAGAGTCTGAGCCTGTGCCCTGTGCAGGGTTGTTGCTGGTGGAAGTGATGTAAGAAATCATTCTGCTTCTCTTCCTGCTCATTCAGGCTCTGAGCGTTGGGCAGAAATAGAGTTGTCCAAAGGCGAAATCGAATGGATGGAGCCAAGGAGAGGAGTGAAGGTAGCAGAATCTATTTCCAACGTCTTGGGGGATTATGTTATTATTCATGGATTAGTTCCTTTAGCTATTGAATGAGGATCTATAGGTCAGGCCTTACTTCTATGATTAACAAAAACTTTGAGGATAATAAGGGAAATATGGAAATAGGTTTAGGTTTCTCAAAGAAGAAGAGGCACTTTATAAATCCAAGGCAGTTTCATACAGCCTCTTGGGTTCAAAATTCCAGTGGGCTCACATTGGCCAAACTTATGTGTGCCATTGCCCAATAATTTTCCCTCTTACACATTTAGGCTTCCAGGTCGTTAGGCTGAGAGAAGCAAGGACTTCCCTTGAGGAAATACAGAACTGTTTTTCCACTATTCCCTCCACCCCACCATTGACTCGGTGAATCTCTGAGAATCTCTGGAAGAGACTTCAGAAGTCATTTAGCCCAGCTGCCAATATATTCCCTTGATAAGCAGACAAGTGGGAATAGAAAGTAAAAGTGCAGTTAATTCTCAAGCGTTTGGATGTAGATTGTCCACAGACAGAGAGTGAGAGATTTGTGTGTTTGGAGACAGTGCTTGGGGTCTCTCCTTATCTGTTCCTTCTCCAAGCTAAATAATCACAGATCATTTCACTGGTCCTTAGAGAACTGCTTTCAAACTTCTGAAATCACATAAATTGAAGCCATCTTCATCTAACTAGGTTGATGCTGTCTTCATTTTAATTCCAGAAACTTTTGGCTATTCCCCATTCAGAAGGGATTGACTGCATTTGAAATAGGATGACAGAGGAATTACTCTCTCTGAGATTACCCTTCAGCTACATCCCAGAACTGAGAGACTCTGCTAACTATGCTATTGCCATAATGACTAGCAATCACGGCACAATCACGGAAATGAATTAAATTATTAATTTCAATAGCACCCCATGGTGCATTTATAAATCCCACCATCTGGGGAACATAAATATGGAGGTCCACATTTTAAACTTGGAGGCATGGTGCTCGGTGCCAAGGGCTGTATCTTTGAAGGCAGTAAAGATTTTTCAAGATACTATATGTGGAGCAGCAAGCTGTGCATTTGAGGAAAGGATCTGTCCCTGGGTCTCTGTTAGCTTTATTATTTATTTAAGGCTCTCTTCTCCCTTATTTTTTAACTGGTTCTTATCGATAGAACCAATGTATAAAAATCTTGGTTTATGAAGATTAGGGGATGGGAAATAAAATCAAACTCTGACTTGAACTGTTTAGTTATTCATTCCCTTTTCTCTTCATTTCCTTTCATCCTCCCTAAGTCTCTTCTCTTATTGACTAGTTTCACTCATGTAAATCTCTGTGTTAATAAGTTCTTCTACTGAGATAGCTATTCTTGGGGTTTTTTGTTTGTTTGTTTGTTTTGCGGTACGCGGACCCCACCGCCGTGGCCCCTTCCGTTGAGGAGCCCAGGCGCCGGACGTGCAGGCTCAGCAGCCATGGCTCACGGGCCTAGCCGCTCCGCGGCATGTGGGATCCTCCCGGACCGGGGCACGAACCCGCGTCCCCTGCATCGGCAGGTGGACTCTCAACCACTGCGCCACCAGGGAAGCCCTATTCTTGGGTTTTGAATGGGTTCAAAATCTGTCTGAAACTTTAAGATCATTGTTCCTGAAGGGAGAGAATGGAGGTCCTAGAGGAGTGTGTAACCTACTCTAATCAAAGAGATTTAACTCTCTTTCCTTATGTGGAACCATTTGACCAGATGTTGGGGTTCCGTGAGCCTTCCCTGTTTGCCATCTGTGATGTCCCCAAGGGCTGGTGAGAGAGGGGCACTTCTAAAGAGCATATGTAAATGACTTCCACGGAGCCCTGCAGGGACTCCCTAGGCTACCTTCTTCCCACTATGGATCACCAACTCAAAGCCAAGCAACAGCCCAGGTCTCTGCCACTGTACCACTATTTCCTAATATCCACAACGACTAGATTTCTAGCCGATGAGTTCGCTTAAGATACACCAGGAAACTGCATAGCTTCCTGCAGGATAAATGATTCTAAAACATCTGGGGTGTTGTGTAGCTCTTGTTCTCTGTGTATCCAGGGCTTTAATGCAGTTTGTGTGTTGGCTGGCTGATGATGAAGATGACTGTTTAACGCTCCTTTTGGTGCCTCTACGTGTGCACGTCTAGTCATACGTAGCTTAGTTGGTCCCGTAAATTAATGTAAGCCTGCAAGCCAATATGATTTCTAATTAAGACTGAGGGCAAACTCTAAAGGTCTCCCCATCCCCCATACTGCCACCAACAATTATTGATGTTCACAGCCATTCAATGAAACATAGCTTTCATATGTAAGTTTAAAATATTTGGGGAGGAGCTATTTTTAGCAGCTGTCTTTTAGGTTGATTCCTTTCAATTCCCTATAGAGCCGAAAGTCAGGGTAACTTGAGATCTGGTGATCTGTAGCTTTGGGAAGAGGTGGTATGTGCCTGATTAGAGTTTCATTTCTTCATTGTTTTAGATGCCATTCTCATAACTTAACCAGATCAGCTTCTCATTAGCCATTTTACAGCAAGAGAATAAACAGAACCTGCAATCATGATAGACTTAAATGAAACTTCTGATCTTCATGGCAAGGTCCTTGCCAACAGCTTCCATTTCTGTCCCTGGAGTGTAAACATAAATGTTCATCAAATTGGAGGAGCTGGACCTCTAGGGACTCCTATGTCCTGAGTTTATTAATGACAATGAAGGACCCCAAATCAGTGATTCATGCAATTTAGCCACGGATATCCCCAACCTCTGTGGGAGTTCGTAGACTGGAATAATTACAAACTAAATAGTGATGATAAGGAGGAAATTTACTGTAGTTGGAGTTAGTGGGCTGAGAAAACAAATGTTTCCAGTCTCAGGAGACTCTGTTTGTTGTTATAAAGGAGAAAAGTAGAAGCAAAGAGACCTTGTCCTGATCTCTGTATGAGTTTAGTAGCTGGGAACGACCATATAAAGTTATCATAAAAAACAAGAGGTGATAAACACAAAAGACCCTTCAGCATCCTGCCCCCTGCTCGGCCTGCCACCCAGCAGTGGGAAGACAAACAGTTGGCACTGGTTTGAGATGAAAATCTGGAACGGTCACTGCTTTGCTCCCGGATCCAATGCTGGTGAGACTGGAGGAACCAGTGTAACTTTGCCTGTATTTGCTTCTGACTCAAACACCAAAAAAACTCTCACACAAAGAAGTGAGAAACGTTCTATTATGAGTTGGGGAGTTCCATGTGAGCCTGTCACAGCAGAAGCGCTTGGTAATTGCAAGGCTTCTTTTCTCTTTGGGTGTCAGAGTAGCTCACCCTAAGCCACCACCAGCTCTACATTGGTGACTGAATCCCTCTGAGGCCCAGGCCAAGTGGCCTGCCCAAGGCCACGATGGAGGGTCCAAGTAGACCACAAACTCAGCAAGCGTGGCTTCCTGACAGAAACAATACCTCTCCCCTACAGTCTCCTTGAACCTCACTCCCTGGATAGATGCACTGTCTGACACTGCCCTGCAGCAAATAAAGGGAAAGTAAAAAACCAGCACTTCTTTCTAAGATGAAAGCATATGGCACCATCAAGGGGGGGTGAGTGGGAAGAAGGATGCCTGGGAAGATTCAAAAGTATGTTGGATACCTCAAGGGCAACTACTATGAGAGAAGAAGATGTTTTCTCATTTCTTGAGCAATATCGAAACAGCCCTTCACCCCAGGAAGGGAGAATACCTGCCTGGGTGAGGACCAGCTCTAAACTGACTCAGCACTTCTGTTCAAGGATGTTTACCCAGGTGACGCCCTTTCAGGTGAATTTTTCTTCATAGTAAGATCTGATGGCCGATTTAATTGGCCACAGAATAGAGAAACAACACAGCTCTATGGAGGATTATTTAGGGAAATCTAAATAAAGTCCAGAGAACTCACACATTGATCCCTTCTAATATGGCCACCACAAAGTATGCGTTAAGTTGGCAAACGTCAAAACAAGATCTTTCTAGGACCCACCTGGCTTCCCATATCCTTCATTCTTCTACTCAGATGCTTGTTGAGTTTTTCATGACGGAAGCAACATCAGATCTTGCTTCTTTAGAAAAACCTAGTGAGGAGGTCTGGAAGAGGCTGATTTCTGCTGGAGGCTCTCTCTGGCTGCCCCAGGCCCCGCCCAGCTGCCCTGCAGGCTCCGAGAGCAGAATCCCCACACACACCTGTAACCCATTCATGGAACCTGGGTGTGTGGTGACACACCTGTGAGGAAGCGTGGCTCTCCTCTACCCAGGTGTGCTTGTGGGGTGGCTCTCTGAAAGGAGAGGGACACTGCTTTACTCATACCTCTGAATGTCTGACTGCAAGCCTGTCTCTGATGCTCTTTTAGGGCTGTCTCCAAAGCGCCCAAGAAATTAACCACAAGAATCTTCTACTCTAGGGAAATTTAGTTACATACGGATTCCTTGGGGACTTGCCTGACATTATTAGCTATTACTGGGTATCACTGGACATCACTGGGAATCACTGGATAACCTATGTGATTATCATGTGAGTAGGTCAGGCCCATCCATATTTCAAGGCCATCTCTGCTCCGGAGCAGGGGACCCCTCCCCGTCTCTGGGAACCATGACTTCTAGAGCCTAAAGTTGTGGGGATGGAAAACTCAGATTTCTCAAGTGGGCCACTGGGAGTGATGGTGAGCAGGGCCACTCCTCCTTCCACTTCTTGGTCCCCATCCCCATTAAATCCCCCTATCAGGGCACAGCACCATATGTTGGTTGTTGATTAAAGATGTATTTCTTATCCTGGAGGATGGTACCCAGTTCTTGCAGATATCATCTCTAAACTAGCACTTCAGCTGTGCCCTCAAAAAACCATTTCACTGCTTTATCAGGTCTACAGATTCTGTGTGTTGTCATACTTAATAGAACCAATGGATCCTTTGGTTGTGTGCCCACTGCCACACCTCCTTTTCTACAAAGTGGGTCCCTTAGTCAGAGGTGACATTAAGTGGAATATTAAGTGGATAGTAAGTGACATATTAAGTGGATGTCAGTAGATTAAACGTCTGTAGTCAAGCAGGCCACAGTCTTGCAAACAGGATATATGTTGATTTCGATTAAGAAGAATTGCTGCCCCATCCAGGGTGAAAAGAATCTCCTTTGATCAATTTACCACCAAGTGGGTGGTTGATCTCAAGGGATGGGCTCAACACTAGTCTTTGTGTGTCAAATGAGACATTTGGTGGTGACAACAACTAAGTTGGCTTTGATAAGTGGGAGCCTGTACTTTAGGGCCCAGGCATGCCCTCTATCCCCGTCACGATGGCTATCTTATTCATGAACCCATCACACCAGGATTAGGGTGACTAATGACAGAGGCTGGATGACATCAACTGGCTTAGCTATTATGTGTAGTTGGATATTTAGTTGACTATTTATTCCATGGTGTTTACTCTCTGATGGTCATTAACATAATATAAAAAGATTTTCATGTTTCACACCCATTCTTATAGATCCATCAACATGCTTCTTTCTCAGATTTTCTTGTCCCTGATTTTCCAAACATCTTGGTTCCAGGTCCCTGCCCAGCCAAGCCACTCACCGCTACTCATGAGTCTAGGGAAATTCTTACCTTGGCTGACTCCTCTTTCCATACACAGTGTATGATCAGATATACCACCTAAAGCTTTGCCTTTGGAGAGGATTTCCCCTCATTCATGCAGGCCACCACTTAACGGGGCTGCAGTTCACCAGGAGTCCATTTTCAGCTTGTACCCACACACTGAGCCATCCATAAACCAAATTTGGCCTTTTCCCACCTTCATCAGGTGGTCATGAGGGGCCTCCTATGTGGTCATAGATGTTTGCTAAGGGCAAGTGCAACAATGGTGGATGACAAGGGCTTCTGCAGTTTTCACCCTCTGGCCCTGCTCATGCCTGATCCTGGATGTCCTACTTCCATCTTACAATTGATGGCTTTTATGCCTGACCAACCTTATGACTTGGTGGGTCTGATAAACCCCCCACAATGGGTAGCTCTGGCTGCATGGTCGCTTGGTGTCTTATGGTCAGATGTTCCATCTCTACCAGGACCCAAGAGCATGCAAGGAACCCTCTTTTGAATGGTGTTTAGTTCTCTGCTATAGATGGCATACCCTTGCTCCAGAAGCTTAGAGTTCTAAATTCTGATTCTCCTGTGGGGTTTGCCATACACTCTGCACAACATCTTTTTGTATCATAAGATCCAATGAGTTGACTAGATCAAGTGGCAGGCTGCTCCTACCACACTCTGAACCTGTTGCCTGGTCCTTTCTTTCTGAGCCCCACTCAGAGCTGGCAACCTTACATGTCACTTGTGTATTCTCAAGTCAGGAATGTACTGTCTCTCAAGAACCCAAAGAGGACTACCAAGAAAGCATGGTGCTTTCTTCTTAGTTGTGAGAGGTATAAGATACAATAATATCTTCAGGGGGGTGGGATGGCCTGGAATGCTGCAGATTATTTGGTATTGACATAAAGTTTGTATTCCACCCTCTCCATCTCTCTCATTAGCTAGTTTCTCTCTCTCTCTCTCTCTCCCTCTCTCTGTCTCTGGCTAGCATTCTCTCTCTCTTCCTTTAGCTAGTACTCTCACCCTTGCCCTTTATCTCTCTATCTCTACCTATTGATAGATTGAACTTTTTTCCCACAAAGTCTCCAACGCCCTTGCCAGTTCTTGGTCATCCAGGTGGATTAGCAAGATAGTGTGGATATAGTGAACATATATGTTCACTATACGTGTAGACTGCCCAGAAGGTCCTGGTCTCTTCAGACTCTACTGAGACAGAGGATGGTGAGTTCACGTCACCTTGGGGCAAGACCATAAATGTATACCATTGTCAGTTTCATTTGAATCGCTTCTAATTCTCCTTGCTGATTGAGATGGAAAAGAGTTAACTCGTTATGTAGGTCAATGCCCTTATACCATGTAACTGAAGCTGTTTTAACCTGCTGTAGAAAGATGTTACTTCTAGTGTGACAGTTCCAACTGGGGCTATGATTTGGTTGAGTTTTGGGGAGATCACATCATCCAACGTGATCCCTCTGTTTTTCGTAGGGGCCATACTGGAGACTTAAATGGGGATGTGATGGGGACCACCACCTCATACATGCTTTAGAATTTAGGGGTGGCTTTAGTCTTTGCCATTCCCACATAGGAAACCATATTATCTTTTATTTCCTATCTCGGCCTGAGGCAAGAACAGTTTTAGAGCCTTTTGCATGGCTTTCCCCACTGCAATAACTCTTACTCCATAGGCCAAGGAGCCTGTCTGGGGCTTCTTTCAACTACCAAGTGTGTCCCTTCCAACTATACAGTCAGCAGTCAAGAAAATGACCACAGGGTGGATCCATTGACCCAGTGGACCCACTGTGTGCTGGGCCCGACAGGGGCTTCATTTATTCCCTGGCCCCCATCTGCTCCCATTCTAACAGGGATCACGATGACACTTCGGGCCCCCAACTATCAATATCACCCAGGCTGTCTGTCCGACAGTCCTTAAATAGCTGGATATTCCCCTTTCTCTAGTGTATGGCTGCCTGAATCAATGACCTTAGAGGTACCTTTAGGGAAGTGCTGGGGGAATAATTATTGTCAGCATTTGCCATGGTGTTTCAGGATCCTTCTCATAGGGCCTGGTCTCTCCTTCAGACCATGGGCTCAGATGTAGAAACTGGGCAAGGAATCATGCCTTTTACTGAGGAAACCGTGCTCAATCTCTTGATTGTTCATCCTTGATTCTTTTGGTTGTATAAACTCAGCAGTACCCTGCTGGCTGCTCATACAGTATGGGAAGCCTGGGAACACTATGTTCTACTAGTCATCTCACAGTTGTCTGTCCCTGGTTGCCTTACTGACCTGCAGGCTCATTATTATAATTGGACTCACCTTGCTTCTGATCATTACGTATGACCACATGACTTCTATGCTATAGCCAGGCTATCATCCCCATTGTTAACAGGGAGCCCAGTTTTATAACAGTAATTCCTATTATCTCTCTCCTCTGGTCAACAGAGGACAGCCAGTACTGGGTTCCCCAGTGACACTGGTGCCCCTCTCACTAATGTATTCCTCATCGTTTCTGTGAATGGAGTCTGCTCTAGGTCTCCCATTAACTAGATGTTTTACACTTACCTAGTATCAGAAGTTGGGATCCTCAGGAAGCAGACCCTGAGATGGAATTTAGTGCATAGGAAGTTTATTCAAGATGCTCCTGGGATCAGCAAATGGGAGAGAGAAATTGGCCTCTGATGCAGTTTCCAAACAGACCCAGCTGTCTCCTCATGTGGTGCTGAGGTAGGGCCTGCCCTTCTGGGTTGTCCTGAGTTGGAGCAAGTGGGCCAGACATTTATACTCCTACCTCAGTCACTGTGTGCAGACTGCTCCTGGGAAGGAAGGGGCCACGGCCCTGGGAAAGGGCAGCTCTGTTCCTCTGTGGGCAATTCCAGAAAAAGCAGACGGCTGGGGGCAGTCAGCTGCTCGTACACTCCACGCGGCTGGGGAATAAGCCCTTCATGCCCAAAGAGGGATCTGGGAGGTGCATCGCAGCATCCACGATACCTAGGAAAGCCACTCTAACATTCCTAGCTCTCTGAGCCTTTTGGTCCCTTTGTCCACCATCTGCCACCAGAGTCTGGGATTTCTACTTCACAAATTTGCAGGAAAATTTAGATTTAAATCATTTCTAAAAATGTTCAGATATTTGAAAATTGGTAAAGACTAATTAGCCAAGTGATTGCTTGATTTTTCCACTTTAACTTTTAAACTGAATTACATGATGTCTAGCACGTAAAGCGTTTGTGAATTCTGGAACTTAGATTTGTATGTTTTAGAGACCACAGACTTTAATCAACAAACCAAAGAACTTCACAACAAATTGAGGAAGATTCCCTCTTGGAAAGTCCCCAGGGCCCAGTGTAACTCTGGCCATACAGGCTGGTATGGATCTCTTCTGCCTACTCTCTGAAAACAGGAAGCAAAAGGAGGACCTGGGTTGCCCTGGGGCTCCAAACAAGGGTGGAAAGGTGAATTTTGTAGGTGCCCAGGAATAGGGGCGCAGAGTTAATGAGGTGAGAATGAGTTTCTGACTTGTCACAGCCTCCATATCAGGACACAGTCACTCTGCTCAGTCTAGGGAGTGGTGTCAGAGTGCAGGTGACAGGAGTTGCCTAGGGACACATGGCTGGTGAGGTTATGCAGAGGCTAGATCTGGGCTAGGCAAGAATGGAAAGAGCATGGGTTCGAATGCTGAAAACCCAGGCCTGTTCTCAGTCCTAGGAAGAGTGGCCTCTGGAATTGCTGAGCATCTTCGTGAGGCTGTTGTCTGAGTTGAGAGTGGACCTTCAACAGATGTTTATTCCATAGCACCGTGTAAGTCACTCACAGTCACAGAGGCACGGAATGTCAAGAGCCAGAACACCCCTTGGAGCAGCGTGGTTACTTGCCCAAGGTCTCCCTTGACTGTGATCTAGGTACCTTATTTCACATCCGTTTCCTTTCCTTTTGTTACCTTTCTGTCTTCTGTGTGAATTGTACTAGGGATTTTCAATTTCTACCCCAGCAAGTGTAAACTTCTCTGCTTGCTACTTGCCAAGTTTTGCTACATTCTAGACAACCTCCCCGCCAACCTCAAATTATTTTCACTGCTCAGCACCCCTATTCTCTCACTGGCTGCCTTCCTGCTGTCTAACATGACTCCCTCTCCCTTCTTACTTCAAGGCTTTTGCTCATTCTCTTTCTCTTGTCAGACTTATTCTTTCCTTAGCTCTATCCAATTTCCACCCTTACTTTAAGTTCCACATAAAATTTTACCTTCTGTGTGAAAATCGTTTGACTTTTCCCAGTGATTCATCTTTCACTTCTCTGCAATCCTTTGGTAGCCAGAGGCATATCAATGCAAGCTGACAATAAAGTACCTATTGTTTAATGAAGCTTGCATAGTGTTTCATGTGCATGAACTGTTTTTGCCCTAAAAAATAAGGGATTCTTAATGAAGGAGTCCTAATCTTCCTACACATTTTTTTTTTTTTTTTTGCTGTACGCAGGCCTCTCACTGTTGTGGCCTCTCCCGTTGCGGAGCACAGGCTCCGGACGCGCAGGCTCAGCGGCCATGGCTCACGGGCCCAGCCGCTCCGCGGCATGTGGGATCTTCCCGGACTGGGGCACGAGCCCGCATCCCCTGCATCGGCAGGCGGACTCTCAACCACTGCGCCACCAGGGAAGCCCTTTCCTACACTTTTGATAGGCACACACAGTTGTTGGTGAACACTAGCTGATGGAGCTATTCTTTCCTTATCCCTCAGCCAAAACCATCTAAGCTAGTAGTACAACCCCACACATACTCTGAGGGATAAATCAAAGTCCACACTTATCACCCCTTCCGCCCAATCCAGAAAAGTTCTATGCATCGAAAGACGCATCAACCCTTATGTAAGACCATGAGTTGTCAGTTGTTCCATCAATTTGGAAATCTTGACTTCCTGCTTTGCACAGTGGTTTGACCATGCTGCCAATGTACTTCACTAACGAAGTCTGTCAGATCCTGCTTGGTTCTCAGCCTCTTTGTCTCATATCAAGCGTCCTTAACCCCACTTATAGGCACATCCATCTCCCAAACTCCAAGAAAAAGCATACGTTTTCCCATGACACATTTAAGGAATGACAGCAGTCCTTTGTGATTCCAATCCTCCAGATCTTGGGCTGGAAAGTCAAATAGTTGACCCTGGCCTTACTTTGGAGACTTGAGCTCCACGTTTGCTCTAGGTCTGAGATCTGGATCCTGTCTTATTCTCTGTCTCAGAAATGCAACCAGTATTCCAGCATCTGTCTTTTAGAGGGTTTATACTGCTTCACACATGTCCCTGTTTCTGCCTGCCTCTCTGGCCTCCTGGTATTGCCCTCAACTGGCTTCCCTTTTAAAATCGTATTAAATGCCTTGACACCAGTCTTTTGCCTAATTCCCACCTAAGTCCACACTCTGTCTGTTGGAGTCAACTTCTTTCAGGCCTGTGGCAAAATCTGGACTCTGCCTGCTTTAGCATACAAGTGGGATTTATTCTGAGCTCCATCCTTCTCAGGTTGTCCTGGGCTCTTATATGTAACTTAACCATATGCTGGGAAATAATAAGAGCAAGTGTCATCAAAACTCAAGTAAGGTTCAGCATGAGGTACGTTGACAACTTGACAACCAAGACGTGAAGTGAAGGACAGGCGGGGAAAGGAGGAGTCTGTGGGTGAACCCTGGGAGAGCAGTGCAGTGAAGACGTAATGGGGAGCTTGGTAACCAGGAGAGGTTCAGTTGGGCTCTGAGCTCAAACCAAGTGGGAGGGGCTGCTGTCACAGTCCAGGTGGAGGCAGGAGATACCTACAGCTACATGAATCATGATGTTATGGAGGGCCCAAGAGAGCTAGGCCACAGTAGAGTCAGGTCCCTACACAGAGGGGAAACTGAGGCATGAACCCAGTAACATAGACAAGACCAGTATTGTAGGAAGAGCCTCGGTGAGCCCTTCGGATCCCGGAACTCTTGGCAAAACTTCAGATACCCAGTCCCCAAGTCAGAAAGGCTGAGGTGCTGAAATATTTTCTTCTCTAGTGAGGCAGTCAGGATAGACTGGGGAAAGAAACAACCTCAAACTGTCAGTGGCTTAAAACATCACAGGTTGATTTCTTGCTTTCCTACCATCTAGAGGTGGTGATGTAGGGTCAGGGGCAGCTCTGCTTCACAGAGACGTCACTCAGGCTCACAGGCTGACGAGGTAGCATCATTTCTGGTGCTGATATATCACCAGGAGGTTGGGCTGGGGAATTTGCCTCTGAGGTTTGCCTCTGGGTTCACTGCCATGAAGTCTGGAGAGTTGAGTTTAAGCAGTTAAATGTTCTGGACTCTTTTGCTCACCTTTCATTGACCCAAACTACTCACGTGGACACACCTAACTTCAAAGAGTAGGGCTACGTAATCTTCTTTGTACCTGGAAGGAGAGGAGAACGAGATGTTGGAATACTAGCAATGCCTATCAGAGTCAGAATTGACTCATAAACTGGGTTTTCTATGGCTATCCAGGCAGACCTCGCTTTATTGCGCTTCACAGATTGTGTTTTTTACAAATGAAGGTCTCTGGCAACCCTGCATTGAGCAAGTCTATCTGTACCATTTTTCCAACAGCATTGGCTCACTTCTTGTCTCTGTGTAACAGTTATGTAATTAACGTAATATTTCAAACTTTTTTTATTATTTTAGTTGTTATGGTGCCCTGTGATCAGTGATCTACTATGTTACTATTGTAATTGTTTGGGGGCACCATTAAGCTCACATATGAGAACTAACTTAATTGATAATTCTTGTGTATGTTCTGCTGCTCCACCAACCAGCCATTCCCCCATCTCTCTCCCTCTCCTCAGGCCTCCCTATTCCCTGAGACACAACAGTATTGAAATTAGGCCAATTATTATTATTATTATTTAAAGCATCTTTATTGGAGTATAATTGCTTCACAATGGTGTGTTAGTTTCTGCTTTATAACAAAGTGAATCAGCTATACGTATACATACATCCCCATATCTCCTCCCTCTTGCGTCTCCCTCCCACCCTCCCTATCCCACCCCTCTAGGTGGTCGCAGAGCACCGTAATAACCCTGCAATGGCCTCTAAGTGTTCAAGTGAAAGGAAGTGTCGCACATCTCTCACTTTAAACCAAAAGCTAGGAATGATTAAGCTTAGTGAGGAAGCCACGTCAAAAGCCAAGATAGGCTGAAAGTGAGGCCTCTTGGCCAAACAGTTAGCAAAGTTGTGAATGCAAAGGAAAAGTTCTTGAAGGAAATTTAAAGTGCTACTTCAGTGAACACAAAGGAAAGCAAAACAGCCTTATTGCTGATATGGAGGAAGTTTTAGTGGTCTGGATAGAAGATCAAACCAGCCACAACATTCTCTTAAGCCAAATCTTAATCCAGAGCAAGGATTAATTCTCTTCAATTCAAAAGGTTGAGAGAGGTTAGGAAGCTGCAGAAGGAAAGTTTGAAGCTGGCAGAAGTTGGTTCATGAGGTTTCAGGGAATAAGCTGTCTCCATACCATAAAAGTGCAAGGTGAAGCAGGAAATTCTGATGTAGAAGCTGCAGCAAGTTATCCAGGGGATGTAGCTAAGATAATTAAGGAAGGTGGCTACAGATATTCAGTGTAGATGAAACAGCTTCTATTGGAAGAAGATACCATCTAGGGCTTTCATAGCTAGAGAGGAGAAGTCAATGCCTGACTTCAAAGCTTCAAAGAGCCCCCCAGCTCTCTTGTTAGGGGCTAATGCAGCTGGTGACCTGAAGTTGAAGCCAATGTTTATTTACCATTCTGAAAGTCCTAGGACCCTTAAGAATTATTCTAAGTCTACTCTGCCTGGGCTCTATAAATGGAACAACCAAGGTGGATGACAGCACATCTGTTTACAGCATGGTTTACTGAATATTTTAAGCCCACTCTTGAGACCTACTGCTCAGAAAAACAGATTCCTTTCAAAATATTACTGCTCATTGACAATGCACCTGGTCATCCAAAAGCTCTGTTGGAATGTACAATGAGATTAATGTTGTTTTCATGCCTGGACACAATGTCCATTCTGCTGCCCATGGATCAAAGAGTAATTTTGACTTTCAAGTCTTACTATTTAAGTAATAAATTTCATAAGGCTATAGCTGCCATGGATAGTGATTCTTCCAACTGCTCTGGGTAAAGTCAGTTGAAAACCTTCTGGAAAGGATCCAACATTCTAGATTCTATGAAGAACATTCATAATTCATGGGAAGAGGTCACAATATCAACAATAACAGGAGTTTAGAAGAAGTTGATTCCAACACTCATATATGACTTGGAGGGGTTCAAGACTTCAGTGGAGGAAGTAATGACAAATATAGTCAAATGCCAAGAGAACTAGAATTAGAAGTGGAGCCTGAAGATATGACTGAGTTGCTGCAATCTCATGGTAAAACTTGAATAGATGAGGAGTTGCTTCTTATGGATGAGCAAAGAAAGTGATTTCTTGAGATGCAATCTACTCCTGGTGAAGACGCTGTGAAGATTGTTGAAATGACAACAAAGGATTTAGAATATTACATACACTTGGATGATAAAGCAGCAGCATCAGGGTTTGAGAGGACCAACCCCAATTCTGAAAGCAGTGTTACTGTGGGTAAATGCTATCCAATCCCACTGGACACTACAGAGAGATCGTTCATGAAAAGGAAGAGTCAACTGATGCAGCAAACCTCATTGTCATCTTATCTTAAGAAACTGCCACAATCTTCCCAACTTCAGCAACTACCACCCTGATTAGTCAGCAGCCATCAACGCTGAGGCAAGACCCACCACCAGCAAAAAATTATGACTCACTACAGGCTCAGATGATGGCTAGAAATATTCTGAATTAAGATATGTGCACTGTTTTTTTAGACATAAGGTTATTGCATAATTAACGGACCACAGTATAGTATAAATGTAACTTTTATACACACTGGGAAATCAAAATATTGGTGTGACTTGCTTTATTGCGCTATTCCCTTTACTGTGGTGGCCTGGAACTGAGCCCACAAATTCTCCGAGGTATGCCTGTAAATTATATGCATAGGCTTGGTGGGAAATGGGGGGGAAGTTCATTGTTGTCCGGTGCTGGGAAGAGTAGAGTAGAAGGAAGAGTTAGCAGCCAAATCCTTAGTGTCAAAAATCTTCTATAAAGTAAAATATATTCTGAAACATAACCGCAATTTGGAGTCTAGAGCAAGAATTCACCTTTGGATGGGCCAGCTCTAGCTTCTGGGCATATGTCTTCTAATTCATTAAGTAGTGCCGCCCTTAGTATATGAGAACAATATAAAGCTAAACCACTGCCATCGGAATTGGCTGTATTTTTTTTCCGGTAGGGAAGGTGTTTCTGCAATGAACCGTCCATGCTCTCTCTCTCCTTGTTCTCATTATGCAAATCACACCATGTATGAGCTGGTTGGCTCTGCCTAGAGCTGTGGTCCATGGCTACTAAAAAGCCCTGTAACTGGTCTGGGAATTGAGTCATCTTTGGTTTTATCAGCATCATGCCTTGACTGACCTATTCAGTCATTGCATCCCAGGAGCTTATTGAAATAACTTAAGTTTTCAAAAAATGGAATACAACTAATTAGACGTAACTCAACTTATATTCTAAGAAAATTCCTAAACAACTATATACACGCATATACTCATGCACACAGAGACAAATCGTACAAATTCTCTACCTTTCAGAACAAGGAAGTTGTAATTAGCAGTTTAAGGACCACTTTGAAGAATCTATATAATGCCATAGAGTAATGAGTCATTTCAATTGTAAAACCCACTGTGGAACTAACTCTGCCACAGATCCCTCAGTGGACAGTCAAAAGAAGTAGGCAGAGCTTCCAGTGTCAAGACTAAGAGTGTGGAACAAACAAGGATCTACCGTATAGCACAGGGAACACTGCTCAATGTTATGTGGCAGCCTAGATGAGAGGGGAGCCTGGGGGAGAATGGATACATGTATATGTATGGCTGAGTCACTTTGCTGTGCACCTGAAACTATCACAACATTGTTAATCGACTATACTCCAATACAAAATAAAAAGTTTTAAAAAAAAGACAGTGTGGAAGGGTTTCAAAGAGGGGACTAAGATCGGGGGATTACAACTGCAGAAGATTCAAGTTGGCTCACTCTTGAGAGTCTTTGTAAGAAGGTACACCCAGCATACTCCATCACATCCATCATGGGGTGATGCTCCCAAAGCCTTCGTCACCTCCCAGACTGGAAACCACATTGACAGCATTTCTTGTTATACTGAGCCATGCAAGGATGGAAGATGCTTAGAAATTGCTTGTGGATGTTCATACTGTGGTTATTTGACTGGAGAAGCATTCCCTTCTTAAAAACCAGCTGTCGTAGGCTTTTCTTGGCTTCGGGTGAAGAGGTGACTTCCCTCTTTGATTCAGTGTTCGTAATTGGGCTCTCTGTTAGCAGAGGTGGTGAGAAAACAATGCTAATGAGGTCAGGGGTTCAGTGCCCACGTGGGTCTGTTATCTTTCTTTTGTTCTCTGGCCAAAAGTCTATATCCTTTAACTGTGTCCAGCTACTATGATGAGAATAGAGACGACAATTGGGAGAGAGTAAGGGAATGTGGATGAGTCTATAATCCTATTCTTCCTACGGTGGAAAACAACTCCAAGTTCATGTCCTTTTGCGGCAAAGTCATCTTCAGGGTTGAAGGACTGCCCATTAAGAAGCAGTAAGGAAATTGAAAGGTATAGTTCCACAGTGGTGGTAAGGAGGCTGAAGCTACAGGATCAATGCTCACAGCTAGAGCATCACTTGGTCATTTATGCTAATAAGAAGATAGCAGTTGCACAGATGACTATTATACAGCCAATTTTCAATTTCTTATTAGCCAAAGTTTCAACATTTCTAGACATCTGTGTAAGGAGTAAAGTGAATTGGTTTGAGTGTTTTTTTTTTTCTCAGCCACTATCTATTGAAGATTCTAATGAACAATGAAATGCCCACAGTTACCCAGAAATAGAAGGCCTGAGTATTCCCACAAGTAGGGCTCAGCCCTGGAGTGACTTAGACCTGGCTTTTTAATCGCAATTCATAATTCCTCATGCTATGCACTGTTTTCTCAGAATTACTATATCTTCTGGAATGTTATGTAGCAATATAAATCAAAGTAGGCACTGACCAAGCATGATGAAAAAACTATGGGCTTCTAAGTTGATCTTATCACCCAGTTATGTGTGTGTGTGTGTGTGTGTGTGTGTGTGCGTGTGTGCGTGTGCGTGCGCGCACGCGTGCATACTTGGGGAAGCTACTTAACTGCTTTGAGCCTCAGTTTCCTTGCTTGTAAAGTGGGGGTATTGATGTTTATCTCATAGGGCTGTTGGAAGAATCAGATGACAGAATTAGGAGAAGTCTGGCAAGTCTAACGTGGTACCTGGCATATTGTAAGTATTTTCCCAGATGACTTGAGTCCTTATTATCAGCATTGCGTATATTTATTTTAATCATCTGACCAATTTCCCCCCCTTGATTGCAAAACCAAATGTATAGAGCATCTACTACTAATACCTCATTAGCATATGTTGTCGATTGCCTTCCCTTACTCCTCAGCCCACCAGAATTCACAGGCAGCTGCAATAGGCAGGTGACATCTTCCCACCTCAGGGACCTAGGTCTTTCCTCTTCTTTGCCTAAGGGCATTCAAAGGCACTTACACAACCTAGAAGCATAAGAGTTTATGCTCCAAGGGCAACTTCAGCCCCAACCAAATGCAAGATGCCTATAGGTGGAGCAATTCTGAGACATACTCCACATGATTTCCCAGAAGATTCTCAGTGTGATTGAGCTGAAGCCACCCACCATGGAAACCCACTCAATAATGCAACTTTTTTTTTTACTTTTCTCCCTTCTCTGTCTCACTTTCCCCATTTCTTCACTTATGATTCCTGGACTCACTTTGCAAATAAATTCCTAGTCCCTAATTTCTTATCTCAGGGTTTGTTTTGGGGGAACCCAAACTAAGACATCTACCTCATAGCGTTTTAAAAAAAATTTTATGCAGTAAAATTGACTTTATTTTTGGTGTGTAGTTCTATGAGTCTTGATGCATACATTTATATACCCACAACAACAATCAGGATACAGAACAGTTTCCTCCCCCTAAAAGTTCCCTTTGTAGTCAAACTATCCCCCAACTCTTAACCCATGGCAACTGTTCCTATAAGATCTCCTTTTTCAGAATGTCATAGAGTGTGTACCCTTTTAAGACTGTCTCCTTTCTTCAACTTAATGCCTTTGACATTCATCCATGTTGGTTGTGTATACTAATTCATTCCTTTTCATGGCCGAGCAGCATTCCATTGCACAGATGTGACAAAGTTTGCCAATTCATTTCTTGAAGGACATTTGTATTGTTTCTAGTTTTCAAAGATTATGAATAATCCTGCTCTAAATATTCACAGAGGTTTTCATTTCTCTAAGATAAATACCTAGAAGTGGATTTGCTGGATCATATGGTAAGTGTATGTTTAACTTTATAAGAAACTGTCAAAATTTTCCAGAGTGGCTGTACAATCTTGCACTCCCATCAGCAATGTGTAGGAGTTCCAGTTGCTCCACATCTTTGATAGCACTTGGTATTGTCATGACTTTTTATTATTTTAGCCATTCTACTAGGAATGTAATGGTATTTTTTTGTAGTTTTAATTTGCATTTCCCTAATGGCTAATGATGGTAAGCATTTTTTCATGTGCTTAATTAGCATTATATTTTTTCTTTGTAGAAGTGTCTGTCAAATCTTTTGCTCAGCTACTTAATTGGGTGATTTATTTTCTCACTGTTGAGTTTTGAGTGTTCTTTATATATTCTGGATATAAGTCCTTTATTAGACATGTGATTTGCAAATATTTTCTCCCACTCTGTAGCTTGTCTTTTCCTTTCTCTTCATCATAGGGCTTTAATAAGGACTAATGTGTTTATACACTAAGTTCTTTAAAAACTAAATAGACATGCTGTTTTTCTGTCAGTTGGGGGAAGGCAATATGGAGAAAAGTTTCATTTGGGACTCAGGCAAACCTGCGTTTGAATCCTGGTTCAGTCACCCACAAACTGCTTTGCCATGGACTATTCTGTTAGTTTTCTCATCTGTAAAGTATAGACCACAGTACTTAGCACACAGTGCTTCTGTGAGGATTAAATGAGATAATATGTGTGAAGGACTTAGCCTAGTGCCAGGATGTTGTAAGTGTTCAATAAATGTAAAGATTATATTCTTATTATACAATATTCTCATTTCCAAGCCTTTGCATAATCTGCTCCCTCTGCTTAGATTGTCCTGCTGTACGTCTTATCCCTCTCTCCCTTATTTTCTACTTACCTAAGATGATTCCAGTTTAGGGGGCTTTGCTGGACATCACCAGTTTGGGCCAGATGCCCCTTCTTGGGGCTCCATAGTACCCTTTAATCACCTTGCATCACTCTGTATTTTAAGCATCAAAAGCTGTGGGCGACTCGGGGCAGGGCTAATGTCTTTATCATCTAAAATTATTCCAGGTCGCGTTTGATGAATGAATGAATGAATAAATAAATGAACGAATTCATCTCATGAATTGTTGGGGATTCCAATTAGACATCCCTCTGAATATTGCCGAATTCAGTCCCTTTAAGGCAGCCTTAAACATCCCAAATGGATGTCTGTGACTTACACCAGGACCCGGCTTGCAATCAGCCAAACAGTCACTGCATCTTTGACAAGCTGGATGCCGAATGGAGAAACTTGAATGCTTTGCATTTATTTACTTTTACCACGTGCCATAAAAATTAAAAATACATTGCACCACAAGTGCAGTATTTAGTGTCTCACTTTAATTACATTCAAGTGTGTTGCTAAATAGTCTTGAGAAAACCTTAATGACCAGCTGTTCTACCCTTTTCCCATATGTCAGAAATGGTTTCTGAAATCACATTCCGGTACAGTAGGGTTGTATAATTAGACAGCGTATAGTTAACACTTCTAGATTTTCCGCTTAAACTGTGGACCCTTTACACTAACATACTGTGTGATTCTGCTGGTTTGGCGCAATGCAATTAAATGACATGCCAAATAGCAACGGAGATATGCAAACTCCATCAGACTTGTTATCACTGCATCATTATTTGCTCATATCTTTTTCATCGTCAGGATGGCATGCTTTTGTGTGTGTGCTATGCAATATTCAGCATGTTTGGCTGACAAATAAACTTAGTAAAAAGGGCTGTAAATTTTTAATATTCCCTTCATAATGCCATTTATCTCACTAGAATTAGATGTGAGAGTGGCTTTTGCATCCTTTTGAACAAAGAGCTATCACTTGAATACACAGCAACCATTTAAGGAAATAAAACTAAACTAAACTAAAATTCCCCAAGGTCGTAATAGAAGTCAATATTTTACACTGCTTCTGGTGGGGAAATGGGGATTTTAGCTATCCCCAAACTGGATTAGGGAGATAAAAGAAGTTGAATTTGACAATTGATTATTGTGAAAATAAATCATTAGTTACTTGCCATTGCTTGACTCTGAGCTTAATGAGTTGTTTTGAAACCATAGCAATATCTTATTGGCTTAAATTTGGTTAATTCTTTGATTTTTGAGTATAGACAAGAGGTTGAAACAGAAATATAAAATAAGGAAATGGGAAAATTCTATGAACTAATAATATTCTTTGGCTCTTCCTTTCCTTCTCCCCCAAAGAAAATGTCCTTGACATTGTCCCAAATTTCAAGTCAAAACATAACTTTGATTTCTGATTGAGAATTGCCCAGATAAATATATTAAAACCAAGTCACAGGTGAAGCTTTCTCGAGTCCTAAACAGCAAATTCATTTTTGAAAAAGCTAAGGGAGAGCTTCACTGTTCTAAGACCGATTTACACCATTTTTTTCTTCTAAGCTTGAATTTCCAATGACTTATTTAGATGTAAGCACTGACAGCTGTAATCATGTTTTAAATCTTGCTTTGTATCCTTAGTTATAATGTTGTTCAATTAATATTCAGAATAATGGAAGTGATGCGCCGTTTTGAAAAAGACTTGAATACAGTCCAGTGCTTTGGGAAACTGACTCTCGAGAGCATTAATCAGCATTTAAAACTTGCATTAACAAAAATCTGATCTTCCGCCATGCGGCATGCATAATACTTTTCGGTTTTAGACATTTTAGCTTAATACTACGGCATCCTTTGTCCCGATTTTTTTTTTAATGATTTTAAAATTGAGCTCCTTCAGATCAATTTTGCCTTGACCCTTGTGCATAATTGGACACTTGCAATTGAAAAATGTAAGGATGCTCTTTTGCATGGTGCACTAAACTATATTTCCATTATTAAAGATAAGGGCAATAGTGGACTACAACTTAGTACTTAACATTTCAGGGTTTTCCCCTCAATTTAGATCCAAAAAGTTTTCAATCTTTCTTCAAAGCTCAAGGATCCAAACCCAGTCCTTGAGAGGAAAAGAGCTAAAAATGATGTTTTAATAACGAAAAGTGATCAAGGGTAAAACAATTGATGATTAGTGGTCTCTTCTTATTTGTTTTTAAATAAGTGTAAATCACACTGAGTTATTTACATGTAAACAAGGGTTTGGGTTCTAAAGCTGAAATAAAATGACATGATGGAAAATGAACTGGGAGACAGTGGACTGAGGGCTCTGTTGGGCTCATAGCTAAATGGGAATGAAATCGATTTTAGAAACAGGGAAGAAAGATGATTGTGAAAGCAGAACAGAAAAACCTTGCTGTTTTATCCTAGTAAAGTGATCGGCTGTTTTATGACCAGAAATAAAGTCAAGTGAGCACACACTTCTGTGGGTTTCGTTTCTCATTAGCCCAGCGGCTTGCTCTCTGGCCCAGGACCCGTCGTGTTTCCTCTGCTGAGACCACACTGCTGACCCTGGTGCTAACTGTGGCCTGGAAGGATTTTATTCTTCCCTTTGCATGTTTTTAGAAAAACCTCTTGGCTTCAGTGATAAAGCAGTGGACACTGCAGAGCAGGTTCTTATTGCTGCTGGCCTTACTTGGATTTTGTAACAGGCACAGCAAATGGTCGATAAATGCTCATTGGAAGAATCTCTTTAAAAGCCCTAATTAAGTGCCTGCCTGCCAGGGTTGTGCAGGTTTCCACTCAGAACTTTGCTCACGTGGCCCTCCTTCTCAGCAGAGGGGTCCCTGCTTTGGCAGCCTCTTTGAGTCCCACGACTCCTCTGAGATGGAGAGTGAAGGACATACAGAGAGTGATGGAGGCCCTCGGAAAGGTGCGGGGCAGCTGCCCGCTGAAGGAGCTAAAGGTGCTGCGTGCAGAAGGGAAATGGGGAGCCATCGGCTTCTGACTCGGGGGCTAAACACGGGCAGGATAGATAGTCAAGAGAACAAAAGTATTTATTTAAGTGGTATTTAAACACTGTTTATTTAAACACCACTGGACAGTGGAGTGTTTGCGTCATACCTGCAGCTAAGGGCATGTTATGTTAATGAGGGTGTTAAAAACATAAAGGTTGAAAAACAGAGAAGCCTGTGCCTGACAGAAGCATTGGTGGCGAATGCATTTTTATCCACAAACTGCCTACATTTGTGGAGGTGAGTGGGCTTGAATGTAGAGAGAGCAAGGACCACAGCTTCTGTCTTTCTAACAGGAAAGAGTCTTGTGTTTAAAAAGTCTCTTTCTCAGAGTACTGGAGAGGTTTTTTATTTTTGGTTGGTTTACTTGTTTTCCTTGCTTTGTAACATTTTTCTCCATGGGTGGCTATCAGTGAGGCAGGCAACAGAGCTGAGCCCTGGGCCCAAGTGGGTACCCTGCCCTCTCCTAGAGCAAGTGGGGGGATAAGGGCCTGCTCCCTGGATACATTTCCCTAGGATCCTGGCATTTGGGGAATTTGTTTAACTTCCTGGGGAAAGTTTCCACCACCCCTGTTTTGGGGGCAAATTATGAACATTTTGCCAAGCTCAAGGCCCACTCTGCTCTTAGCCCAGTATAACCTTTCTAAAACTCAAATAAGATTAGGACAGTTCCTTGCTTCAAAATGTAAACAAATGGTTTCCCCTGGCCTATTAAAAGAAATCTCAAAACTTTAGCATTATCAACCGTGCCTTCACTCTCTGACCCCAGACCACCCCCCAGGCTGTGTTTTTTCCTTTTCATCCATCATCTCCAGACACCTTGGACTCAAGTCAGAGTAGCCTAGACATCACTCCTTAAACAGAAGTGCTTTTCCTTTCACTGTGTCCTTGCTCGAAGAACACTTCCTCCTTTGCCCTTTGTCTGCATGGAGAGCTCCTACTTATCCTTCAGTGCCCAACTCAAATGCCTCTTCATCTCTATGGCTTTTCCTGAACCCCCCTCGTGCTCTCTCCTCCTTCCACATCCTCCACCCTATTCCCACTCAAGAAGAACTATTCACCCCTATAGCTGTGATCCCCCTACTATAGCAACTATCACTCACACTATAGGTATTTTTGTTGTTGTTTCTCCCACAAAATTGTGTATTATGCAAGAGTTGGAATACTAGCTCCAAAGCTGTAATTTCATAAATATTTGTTGAAGTGAATTTGCCCTTTAATAAACACTAAGAGTATTTCAAGATCTTAGAACTGAAAGAACATCAAAGTGTTTATATTCAAAAGTTTGTTTGTTTTCCTTGTCTATCAAATATAAAAATGTGTAAATTAAGAGCCTAGACCTATTCTTTAAATTTAAGAACTTTCTTCCAGGGGGATATATATTTTTTCCTATTCCAGACCATAAGATGCAGTGATACATCTAATAATTACAAAAATATCTAATTTTTTTCTGATCTTAGAAAAACTTAGAATGTAAGTAGATTGATTTCTTGGTTTATACTGTGTATCTAGTAAAACTCCCTACCTCCAGCGAGAATGGCACTTAAGTATAGATCTCTGAAAAGTGTCTGATCAGATTCAATGTAAGCCTACAAAGACTGCATCGAAGGAATGCTAAAAATATAGTTTTCTGTACTGTGATGTAGATGGGAAAAGCAGCATTACTCCATTTCATATCTATGGCAGTGCCTGTTATACACCTTCCAAAGTCACAGTATTTTCTAGACAAGCAGATCTTAAGGCTATTGCCCATAAGAATCATCTAGAACGGGAGGTGGAAAACTATAGCCCACAGGCTAAATCCAGCATGCTGCCTGTTTTTGTAATAATAAAGTTCTACTGGAACACAGCCACGCCCTTGTATTCTCAAATTGTCTATAGCTGCTTCCAGGCTGCAATGGCAGGGGTGAAGAGTTGCAACTATATGACCCACAAGACTGAAAATTTTACTATTTGGTTCTTTGCAGAAAATGTTTGCTGACTTTTGACCTAAAAGTTTCATTTTTTTAAATAAAACAGATGCCCAAGTCCTACCTTAGATAGATTAGTAATTGGAAGGGTAAAACCTGGTCATTTGTGTATACAAGAAGCTCCACATGTGATTCTGAGTACAGGCTCTTAATTTTTATTTTTCAAGATGTTATCCATAAATCGTGCCAAGCAAATTCTCATAGCACAAGGAATGTCCCTCTAAGGCAAGCACCATATTTTACTTACCTTTGTATCCATAATGCCTAACACTGCTCTAAACATAATTAGATGCAAATAATGCTTTTGTCAAGTGAATGAGTGAGTGGGCAAGGTGAGGAATCTTAGATTGCAGATGTAACTAGACCCTCTAAAAATCACAGTACATGGCAAGTACCTTCTCAGGCCCTGGACATTTGCCCTTTTACTTTCCAGTGAGATTTCTTTCTTCCAACTTCAACCTTACCTAGAAAAACACAAATGCTACTGATTGTCTGTGGATCTGAAATTTTAAAAAAATTTCCAAGAGTGTCAAATGAGGCATGCCTTGGTCTGCATTAGGATGGTCATCTTCTCACTGCTTGGGACATGCAGGGAAAAAAAATTAATCTCATCATGAGAAATGGTGCAGATGGTATATTTGGCATCACCAGCCTGCGTCGATCAGAGATGCATTTATTTACATGACTTTGTTTGCATTGTGACTATTTACCTGGTCCCTTGCTCACATTTAACCTTTCGAAGGGCCAGCAGAGAGTGAGCCATTTTGCCTTTGGGATTGGGTGGAGCAAGCTCTCATAGGGATGATGTTTGTATTTCTTCCTACCTGCAAAACACTCATTTCTTACAACCCCAGAAAACATTTGGTTATGTTATCTCTTGGGTCCAGGAGGAGTGTGGACTGTGCCGAGTTTAAGAGCCATTGCCAAATACCATGGTTTGCATTATGTAGACAGCACGCCAGTGTAACTGGCACTACTAGTTGTAGATTTGAGCTCTCGCCTCAGAGGCAAAGGATCCCTTAGTCATTTCCAGCTGGGATCATGCCCTTTGCTTCGGTTATGAGATATCTTTGTGTGTGTGCACAAACCATGGCCTGCAGGCACAACTGATGGACCACTGTGACTGACTTCTTCTAGGCTGGGACAGTGAGCTCCCAAAGTGGCACCAAAGTGGTCTCAGAGCCCATGGGTGACTTGGAGACGCTGAGAAACAGCATGGTGCCTTAGAAAGGGCCTTGGGGAGCCTGGTTCTGGGTCTGTAAAATGGACAAGTCACTTACTTTCTCTGAGCTTTGGTTTCCTCATCTTTTGACAGGAATAATCAGAGCTGTTGTTATGACAACTGAGCTAATCCATATAAAGCATTTGGTGCAGTAACTGGCACCAAGGAAGCTCTCAATAAAAGTTTTTATTATTAATATTATTATTATCATTATTATTGAGATATATATCTTACTTAAGACACATGGTGGTGGTGAAGATGAAATAACTGATATTGAAGGGCTCTGTGAATGTTCAGAACTCAGCATATGTGAGGAATGCTTGTTTCAGTGGGAAGGAAGGGGGATTGCACACACAGGCTCTGTCAAAACATGTTTCAACATGATTCTCTGACCAGGAGTCCCCAATATTTTTGAAACAAGAAGCTACCGAGTCATACAGAGAAAGACAAATACTGTATGACATCACTTATATGTGGAATCTAAAAAACACAACAAACTAGTGAATAAAACAAAAAAAGAAGCTACCTCACAGATAGAGAGAACAAACTAGTGATTACCAGAGGGGAGGGAAGCGGGGAGGGACTATAGGGGTAGGGGCAAAAAAAGGGTTGTTATGGGATTGTATGAAATCGATGGGAAACTTTTGAAAATTGTGAAGAATTATAGAATTTAAAGAATCTTTCATTCAAAAAAATTATAAAAACACAAGGTAATAATATAAAGTAACTGGTTTGTAATCATAAAAATAATTAAAAAGTGGAGAATTTAATTTTAAATCAAAAAGAAGAAGAAGAAGCTACTATTCATTTTTCCAAACCCTTGAGAGACCAATGGCCTATTGGTAAGCAGTCGTTCTGATGAGCTGATTCCAGTGAGGAGGTAGCAGGTGTGCTGGTGGGACTGTTTCTGAGCAGAATCAAGGTTGGGCCTGGATGCTGCCTGGACTGCACTTCTTGCTGTGTATTGAGGCAGTCAGTGAGGGAATGCAAGAGGATTTCTACCAGAGAAGGCAGCAAGCATGTGAGCCATCTACCTGGGGGAGTGATGGGACAGAGAAGCGATTTCCTGGTGTGTTTGAAAATGTGTTACCTCAGTTGGCCTGGGAGCCTAATGGTTTCATTCAACAGGCATTTATTGCTTTCCCACTTCCCTAGACCAGTGCACAAGGGGTACACTTTGAGCAGGCTGGGTGAAGTGATCTTCCCCCTGGCCATAAGTTGAAAAGATGGAAGGAATCAAGGCTGTCCTTGAAAATAATGGGAAGGTGTGGATATATTCAAGTCCACTATTCTTTATAAGTACATCTCAGTGTTGCTTCATGAGGAAGATTATTGCACAGTGGTCTCTAAGGTTTTCATAAGGAATCAAATGTAATCGGAAGGAATCACAGATGCTCAAGATGACAGCTACTAGTCATGACAATGGCATCTCAAACTCTGGTGTCACATGCCTCACGGTTGGGATGCACAATGGGTGCCCTGCAAGGCCTTGTTCATAGGGCTCTGAAACATCTACCTGGTCAATCAATTCAGTAAGAAAGGTCATTCAACAATAATTAGATTTTTCCCACACCTCACCTGCCTAGCAAAGTTCTAGGCACATAATGGGTATTCAATAAAACCTTAAGACTAATTTAATGATAATATATAATATTTGTTAAACACTTGAGAGATGTCAGGTCCTTTTATAACTGCTTTATATGTGTTGATTAATATTATCCTCACAATAGCTTAATGAGATAGCATTATTATCACCATTTTCAGAGGTGAAGAAATAATAGCCTTTTGTTCAGGATCATAGAGTTAGAAGTGGTGGAGCTGAATTCCACCCAGGCTGAAAGATTCAGAGCCCATTAAACCACATGCAGGCACTAGACTCAATTTAAAAGTAATGTGTGGCTTCCTTTGCTGTGCAAAAGCTTTTAAGTTTCATTAGGTCCCATTTGTTTATTTTTGTTTTTATTTCCATTTCTCTAGGAGGTGGGTCAAAAAGGATCTTGCTGTGATTTATGTCATAGAGTGTTCTGCCTATGTTTTCCTCTAAGAGTTTGATAGTGTCTGGCCTTACATTTAGGTCTTTGATCCATTTTGAGTTTGTTTTTGTGTATGATGTTAGGGAGTGTTCTAATTTCATTCTTTTACATGTTGCTGTCCATTTTTACCAGCACCACTTATTGAAGAGGCTATCTTTTCTCCATTGTATATTCTTCCCTCTGTTGTCAAAGATAAGGTGGTCATATGTGCATGGGTTTATCTCTGGGCTTTCTATCCTGTTCCATTGATCTATATTTCTGTTTTTGTGCCAGTACCATACTGTCTTGATTACTGTAGCTTTGTAGTATAGTCTGAAGTCCAGGAGCCTGATTCCTACAGCTCTGTTTTTCTTTCTCAAGATTGCTTTGGCTATTCAGGGTCTTTTGTGTTTCCATACAAATTATAAAATTTTTTGCTCTAGTTCTGTGAAAAATGCAATTAGTAATTTGATAGGGATTGCATTGAATCTGTAGATTGCTTTGGGTACTATAGTCATTTTCACAATGTTGATTCTTCCAATCTAAACAAGATGAAAAGACAACCCTCAGAATGAGAGAAAATAATCCTGAAAAGGATTAGTCTCCAAAATTTACAAGCAGCTCATGCAGCTCAATATCACAAAAACAAACAACCCAATCCAAAAATGGGCAGAAGACCTAAATAGACACTTCTCCAAAGTAGACATACAGATGGCCAACAAACACATGAAAAGATGCTCAACATCACTAATCATTAGAGAAATGCAAATCAAAACCACAATGAGGTATCACCTCACACCAGTCAGAATGGCCATCATGAAAAACTCTACAAACAATAAATGCTGGAGACGGTGTGGAAAAAAGGGAACCCTCCTGCACTGTTGGAGGGAATGTAAATTGATACAGCCACTATGTAAATTGATACAGCCACTATGGAGAACAGTATGGAGGTTCCTTTAAAAACTAAAAGTAGAATTACCATATGACCCAGAAATCCCACTACTAGACATATACCCTGAGAAAACCATAACTCAAAAATATACATGTACCGCAATGATCATTGTAGCGCTATTTAAAATAGCCAGGACATGGAAGCAACCTAAATGTCCATCAACAGACAAATGGATAAAGAAGATGTGGCATATATATACAATGGAATATTACTCAGCCATAAAAGGCAACGAAATTGTTATTTGTAATGAGGTGGATGGACCTAGAGTCTGTCATACAGAGTGAAGTAAGTCAGAAAGAGAAAAACAAATACCGGATGCTAATTCACATATATGGAATCTAAAAAAACGGTACTGATGGACCTAGTGACAGGGCAGGAATAAAGACGCAGATGTAGAAAACGGACTTGAGGTCATGGGGGGGAAGGGAAGCTGGGACGAAGTGAGAGAATAGCACTGACATATATACACTACCAAATGTAAAATGGAAGGCTAGTGGGAAGCTGCTGCATAGCACAGGGAGATCAGCTTGATGGTTTGTGAGGACCTAGAGGGGTGGGATAGGGAGGGTAGGAGGGAGGCTCCAGAGGGAGGGGATATGGGGATAAATGTATATATATAGCTGATTCATTTTGTTGTACAGCAGAAACTAACACATCATTGTAAAGCAATTATACTCCAATAAAGATATAAAAAAAGTAATGAGTGGTTTTAAAAAGAAAGAAAACATTGAATTCGGGGAATGTCCACTTAAGGTGCTTCTTTAACTGACTGCCTTTTAATTCTTGGCTCAACATTTGGCTCAACACTTGGCATCAACTATTTTTGTATGGGTGTAATTTTAGTAAAAATTGTGCAAAGCAAGTAGATTATATCATGTAGAGCAAGAACTTGGTGATTGGTCTGAGGCCATGGAAGGAAGGAAAGGAGGGAGGAAAGAAGGAAATAAGAAAGGAAGGAAGGAGAGAGAGGGAAGGAGGGCAAGAAAGAGGGAGAGAAGAGAAGGGGGAGGAAAGGAAGAAAGAAGGAAAGATATGAGACTAATTTGATGGTGGAGATAGAAACTGTTGAGTGTGTATGTGTGTGTTTGTATAGAAGCAGTAAGAAGAAGAATGAAAGCATCTTTCCATTATAAGTTCTCATATTTCTTCATGCTTTCTGCTCCTTCATAGTGTGCACTTTTCAGAGAAAGGTCTAGTAGTGACCCAACGCATTCTAACTACCATATCCTGATCATATGTTTATATCCCCCAATGCGGGGGAGAAGAAGGTCCACAGAATTACAGTGAAAGAGGACTGATGACAGTGTTGGTTCTGTGAGCAGCCCCATTCAAGACACCAAAGGAAAAGCCCCAACAGGCAGTTCCCTTTAGCCTGGAAGAAGGAGTGAAAGACAGCCAGACTCTCTCATCATCCAGTCACATCTCAGGGGTTCAGATTTTCTCAGCTCCCTGGAGGCTTCTGCCCTTGCAGACAGGAGGATTATAGAAGATGGGGAGTTTGCAGGCATTCAGTGGCACTGCCTGTAACCACAGCAGGCACTGCCACTCTGCAGTGTCAGGTGCCAAGGTTGTAGAGTTAGACTCGACATAGCAAAAGAATTCTCCTAAAGTGCTTTGAAACACAAGAGAAATTGTTTTCAACCTACTGAGTGGCAGAAGGAGTAGTGGTGGATGATATAACTTGCTAATTCTTTTTCATAGTGAATTTATGCCACTGGGTAATTGACTTAAAGAAATGGACATCTGTTGTGGGGTTTTGTCCATTTTAACTTTATAATGTTTTGGGGGGATGCTACAGACAGAATCGTGTCCCCCCAAAGTCATATGTTGAAGGCGTAATCCCCAGTGTGCCTATAATTGGAATAAGGAAGTAATTAAGGTTAAGTCAGGTCATAAAGGTGGATGGAGCCCTGATCCATCCAAGAGGATTAGTGTCCTAATAAGAAGCTATACCAGAGAGCTCATTCTCTTTCTCTCTTCTCCATGTGAGAACACAGCACGAAGGCAGCCATCTACAAGCCAGGAGAGAGCTCTCAGCAGGAACCGGAACCTTGATTTTCGACTACCCTGTCTCCAAAACTCTGAGAAAAAAAACTCCTGTTGTTTAAGTCACACAGTCTGTGGTATTTTGTTACAGCAGCCCCAGTAGACAAAGACAGGGATGGGGGTGTGGGGGCATGAGATGCTTTAAGTATCTGCAAGCTCGATTTCCTGTAATGTGCTCAGATAAGACTGTAAAGCCAGAGGCTGTTTGTAAAATTTTGGCTTTCCGTATGGTGCCGAGGAGTTAACCCCAAATGATCCATCTGAGTCCCAGGGTTTGTATTTGTGGGGAGGGGGGCACAGCATTTATCTTGAAAAGTCTGTAAACTTTTTTTTTTTTTTTTTGCGGTATGCGGGCCTCTCACTGTTGGGGCCTCTCCCGTTGCGGAGCACAGGCTCCGGACGCGCAGGCTCAGCAGCCATGGCTCACGGGCCCAGCTGCTCCGCGGCATGTGGGATCTTCCCGGACCGGGGCACGAACTTGCGTCCCCTGCATCGGCAGGCGGACTCTCAACCACTGCGCCACCAGGGAAGCCCTGTAAACTTTTTTAAAGATGAAAAATGTTATATGGAAAGTAGCACTATAAAAGCAGAGCATGAAAAAACTACAAGAGGGAGAACTCAAGAACAAAAAAATAATGCTTATATTGGCCTACAGGGAGTAGAACACTTAGACCAAATTTAGTACTGAATACTTCCTTTTTAAAAAAAATCATGTCTCCTAAAACCAACTCCAAATGGAGTCATATAAACCCAAACACTAGAATCAGGGGAATTTTCCAGTGAGGAAGAACATTTTGGTAATATTAGTAATTTAGTTTTCTTGTAAGGAAATTAATTCAGTGATTTGTTCAGAATTGTTACAAAAATGTACAGTCTCAGAGATTAGTGAGGAATCCAGTTCCTGCTGGAGACAGCAATTCTCTGGTCTCCTAGAGGAGATAAATTATAATATTTTATTTGTGTCACAGCGGGGGAAAGGAAGGGGAAGTTCTCTGGCTTCTGTCCCTTTGTCCTGGAAGACTTACAGACTTACATGGAACATATCTCCAGCTTTCTTGCCTTATTATTATTGTTTTCTTTTTTTCCTTGTTCATATTTGCTTGAATTTTTTACCATTTTTACTGTGATATAACTGACATATAATGTGTAAGTTTAAGGTGTACATTTGTGATGATTTGATTTGATATATGTGTATATTTCAAAATGATTATACCAATCAGGTTGGTTAACACATCCATCACCTCACACAGTTACCTTGTGTGTGTGTGTGTATGTGTGTGTGTGTGTGTGTGTGTGTGTAACACTTTAAAGATTGACTCTTAGAAACTTTCAGGTATACAATACAGTACTGTTTTGTCATCCTGCTGTACATTAGATCCTCAGAAATCATTCATTTCAAAACTGGAAATTTGTACCCTTTGACCACCTTCATCCATCCCATCCCACCTCCCTCAATCCCTGCCAACCACCAATCTCTGTTTTTATGAGTTTGGTTTTTTTTAAGACTCTACGTATAAGTGAGCTCATATAGTATTTATCTTTTTCTGACTTATTTCACTGAGCATAATACCCTCAATTTTCATCCATGTTGTTGCAAATGGCATGATTTCCTTCTTTTTTATGGCTGAATAATATTCCATTATATATATCTGTATCTATCTATCTGTCTATCTATATTACATTTTTTTTCCCATTCATCCATTGACAGACACTTATGTTGCTTCCATACCTTGGCTATTGTGAATAACACTGCTTTGAACATGGAGTATAGATATCTCTTTGAGATAGTGATTTCATTTCCTTTGGACATGTACCCGAATGTGGAATTTCTGGATCGTATGATAGTTCTATTTTTAATTTTTTGAGGAAACTTTGTACTCTCCCATACTGCACCAGTTTACACTCCCACCAATAGTGCACAGGGGATCCCTTTCATCCACATCCTTGCCAATACTTGTTATCTCTTGTCTTTTTGATGATAGCCATTCTAACAGGTGTGAGGTAATATCTCACTGTGGATTTGATTTGCATTTCCCTGATGATTAATGATGTTGAGCACCTTTCCATGTACCTGTTGGCCATTTGTATATCTTCTTTGGGAAAATGCCTATTCAGGTCCTTTGACTATATTTAATTGGGTTATTTGGGGTTTTAGTTTTGGTTTGGGGTTTATTTTGCTAATCAGTTGCGTGAACTTCTACTATATTTTGCATATTAACCCCTTATCAGATATATGGTTTGCAAATATTTCTCCCATTCTGTAGGTTGCCTTTTCATATTATTAATTATTTCTTTTGCTGTGCAGAGGCTTTTTAGTTTGATATAGTCCCACTTGTTTATTTTTGCTTTTGTTGCTTGTGCTTTAGGTGTCAAACCCAAGAAAATTATTGTCAAGACCAATGTCAAAGTGCTTAGCTCCATGTTTTCTTCTAGGACTTCTGTAGTTTCAGATATTACATTTAAGTCTTAATCCATTTCAAGTTAATTTGTGTGAGTAGTGTAAGGTAGGGGTGTAGTTTCATTATTGAAGAGACTATCTTATCCTCTGCGTATTCTTAGCTCCCTTGACAAATACTGGTTGACATAAATGCATGAGCTTATTTTTGGGTTCTCAATTCTGTCCCACTGGTCTGTGTGTCTACTTTTAATGCCAGTACCATACTGTTTTAATTACTATAGACTTGTAATATAGTTTGAAACCTGTAAGTGTGCATCCTGCTTTTGTTCTTCTTTCTCAAGATCGCTTTGGTTATTCAGGGTCTCTCATGTGGTTCCACACAAATTTCAGGATTTCTTTTTCTATTTCTGTTTTTAAAATGTCATTAAAATCTTGGTAGGGATTGCATTAAATCTGTAGATTGCTTTCAGTAGTATGGACATTTTAACAATATTAATTCTTCCAGTCCATGAACATAGAATATCTTTTTATTTGTTTGTGTCTTCAATATCTTACATCAATGTTTTATACTTTTCAGTATACAGATCTTTCACCTCTTTGGTTAAGTTTATTCCTAAGTATTTTTATTCTTTTTGATGCTTTTAAATGGGATTGTTTTCTTTATTTCTTTTTCAGATAGTTTGTTGTTAGTATATAGAAATGCAACCAATTTTTGCATATTGATTAAGAAAAGAAATGAGAGTTGCTGACAGGCAAATATGGACATTCAAAGAGAAGCAGAAAAACTAAAACTATCTCTGAAAGATGCTGCTAAGAAGGGCCAGAAGGATATCTGTGTAGTTCTGGCCAAAGAGGAGATCAGGTCAAGGAAGGCTGTGAGCAAGCTTTATGCATCCAAAGCTCACATGAATTCTGTGCTCACAGGGATGAAGAACCAGCTTGTGGTCTTGTGAGAGGCTGGTTCCCGTAGAAGAGCACAGAAGTGATGAAGGCTATTCAGAGTCTTGTGAAGATTATATAAATCCAGTTCAAATAAATAGATTATAGAATGCAGATAAAATAAATAGATTAATAAATGCAGGCATTGTCCAAAGAGATGAAGAAGGATGGGAACATGGAGAGATGTTAGAGAACACTTTTGAAAGCATAGATGATCAAGAAGAAATGGAAAAAGCAGCAGAAATGGAAATTGACAAAATTCTGTTTGAAATTACAGCAGGGGCCTTGGACAAAGCACCTAGTAAAGTGACCAATGCTGTTATGGAACCTGAATCTCCAGGAGTGATGGCCACCTCAGAAGATGAAAGGGAGGAAGAGGCCCTAGAGGCCATGCATCCCAGCTGGCCATGCTTTGTGGCTAGGGGCCACCCTGCTGGGCCTCAGGCTTTTCTCATGGCCCACTTGCTGCGTGTACATACACTCCTCTGATGCAGCTACTATTTTATAATCTCTTGCACTACACCTCTGTGATGAGGCATTGCATTCTGGAGAATATTCTCTCCGAATATCTCTTCACTCTCTGCAGAAGTTTTGTGATCTCAGCCAGACTGTTCTTATGAGAAGTGGTGTAATAAATGCATCATTATTAGGAGTATAAACAGAAGTATCTTTTTAGGGGGGAAGCAAAGAAATCTGTCTTCTCACAAAGCACTTTTGAGAATAGAGTTGATTGCCTGAATGTTGAGGACTCTATATTTTTTTTGTATGTAAAACACTATATAAATAGATTTTAATAAATTTCTGTTTTAACACTTAGAAAAAAATTTAAAGTTTTCTATGTATAAGATCATGTCATCTGCAAACAGAGAAAATTTTACTTCCTCCTTTCTGATTTGGATGCTTTTTATTTCTTTTTCTTGCCTGACTAGTCTGGGTAGGACTTCCAGTACTATACTGGATAGAAGTACTAAGGGAGGGTGCCTATGTCTTGTTCCTGACCTTAGAGAAAACCCTTTCAACCTTTCACCATTGAGTATGATGTTAGCTGTGGGCTTGTCATATATGGCCTTTATTATGTTGAGGTATGTTCCTTCTATACTCAAATTGAGAGTTTTTATTATGAAAGGATGTTGAATTTTGTCAAATGCTTTTTCCACATCTATTGAGATGATCATATGATTTTTATCTTTCATTCTATTAATGTGATGTATTGCATTTAATAATTTGGAAATATTGAGCCACTCCTTGAATTCCACTTGATCACGGAATATGATCTTTTTATTGTGCTGTTCAATTCGGTTTGCTAGTATTTTGTTGAGAATTTTTACGTCTACATTTGTCAGGGATATTGGCCTGTAGTTTTTTTCATATAGTGTCCTTATCTGACTTTGATATTAGGGTAATACTAACATTGTATCATGAGTTTGGAAGTGTTCCCTCCTTTTCATTTTTTGGAGGAGAGTTTGAAAAAATGCATTAATTCTTTAAATTAATTCAAAATTCATTAATTCTTCAAATGTTTGGTAGGATTCACTAGTGAAATGATCTGGTCCTGGACTTTTCTTTGTTGGGAGGTTCTTTATTCAGTCTCCTCACTCATTATTGGTCTGTTCAAATTTTCTGTTTCTTTATCATTTGGTCTCAGTAGGTTGTGAGTGTCTGGCAATTTACCTATTTCTTCCAGGTTGTCTAATTTGTTGGTGTATAATTGTTCTTTGTAGTCTCTTATGATCCTTCATATTTCTGTGATATCAGTTGTAATGTCTTCTCTTCTGTTCATAATTTTTTTGAGTCCCCTCTCTTTTTCTCTTGGTTAGTCTAACTAAAAGTTTGTCAATTATGTCTTTTCAAAGAACCAACTTCTAGTTTTGTTAATTTTTCTCTTGCTTTCCTATTTTTTATTTTATTTATTTCTCCTCTAATCTTTATTATTTCATTCTTTCTTCTAACTGATCTTTGTTTTCTTTTTTCCTAGTTCCTTGAGGTATGTTAGTTTGTTTATTTGAGATCTTTCTTTTTTTCTTAATATATGTATTTATAGTTATAAACTCTTCTCTTAGAACTGCTTTTGCTGCATCCCATAAGTTTTTGTGTGTTGTGTTTCCGTCTTCATTTGTTTCAAGATCTTTTTTATACCCTTTTGATTTTTTTTGACCCATTCATTGTTCAAAAATGTGTTTTCAATTTCCACACAGTTGTGAATTTTCTAGCTTTCCTCTTGTTTTGATTGCTACTTTCATACCATTGTGGTCAGAAAAGATGCTTGATAATTTCTACCTTCTTGAATTTTTTGAAACTTGTTTTGTGGCTTAACATATACAATAAGTCCCCTACATACGAACCTTCAAGCTGTGAACTTTCAAAGATGTGAACATGTGTTTACATGTCCAATCATGTAAGTTATTTCACATGTCTGGTGTACAGTGTTACATGCATGCATCCTCTACAAATACTTGTGCTTTTGTGTATTTTAATGTACAGTACTGTATAGAATACAGCAGTACAGTATCTTTACTTCAAGCCCAGGATGTCTGGAAGCAAGCATAAAAGCAGTGATGATGTAGCTGGTACTACTGTACTTTTCAAGGTACTATACTGTAAGATTAAAAATGTTTACTTTATTTTTTGTGTTTGTTTTTTATGTATTATTTGTGTGAAAAGTATTATAAACCTATCACAGTACAGTACTATATATAGCCGATTGTGTTAGTTCGGTACCTAGGCTAACTTTGTTGGACTCACAAACCAGCTGGACTTACGAATTTGCTCTCAGAATGGAACTCATTCGTATGTAGGGGACTGACTGTAATCTATCCTAGAAAATGTTCCACATACATTTGAGAAGAATGTTGTATTCCACTGCTATAGGATGGAATGTTCTGTATATATCTGTTAGTTCAATTTGGTCTAGAGTGTTCAAATCTGCTATTTCCTTAGTGATTCTATGTCTGAATGATCTATCTCTGTTGAGACTGGGGTATTAAAGTCCTCAACTATTATTATATTGCTGTTTATTTCTTTTAGTTCTGTTAGTACGTTCTTTATATATTTAGGTGTTCCAGTGTTGGGTGCATAAATATTTATAATTGTTTTATCATCTGGATTAGTTGACCCCTTTATCATTATAAAATGAACGTCTGTCTCTTTTGACCATTTTTAGATTGAAGTCTATTTTGTGTCACATAAGTATAGCTATCCCTGCTTTCTTTTGGTTAACATTGCTTGAAATATCTTTTTCCATCCCTTCATTCTTAGTCTATGTATAGCTTTAAAACTAAATTTCTTGTATGCAGCATATCATTGGATCTTATTTTTTAATCCATTCAGCTATTCTGTATCTTTTGATTGAAAGATTTAATCCATTTACATTTAAAGTAATTATTGATAGGTAAGGACTCACTATTGCCATTTTGCTAATTATTTTCTGACTCTTATAGATCCTTCATTCCTTGCTTTCTCTTTTGCTGTCTTCCTTTGTGGCTTGATGACTTTTTGTGGTGGTATGCTTTGACTCCTTTATCATAATCATGTGTATCTACTACAAGTTTTTCCTTTGTGGTTACCATGATGCTTACATAAGGAATCTTATAGTTATTACACCCTATATAAGCTGGTAATAACTTACTTTTGATAACTTACAGAAACTATAATTTTAGTTTAATATAAGTGGGGACTTATATTTTAGGTTATTGATGTTATACTTTACATCTTTTTAATACTACGTATCCTGTAACAAATTTCAGTGGGGAACTTCAGCCTTACCCCCAGGTTCTGGGATTTTCACAATGGTGTATTATCTATGCATGGTTTTTATTTGGTCTTGTGAGGGGAACTGAAGTTTGGAATGACGTATGTCATCATCTTGATGACATTACCTCTGGATATTTTGTTTTCATTTTCTCCCTTCTTCTACTTTACTGTCTTTCTTTGCTCATTGCCTCTTCTTACAAAATGAGCGGTGAATCATTTTTAATACAGGGCCACAGGAAGAAAGCATTTCAGTCCCCTTTTTCTCAGTGCTAGTGATATATTTGAACTATCCAGGGTCATTTGTGGTGAGTAAAAAAGAAATATAGTGAAAGGCTGAGTATAATCACAAGTAAAGCATGTGGATTCACCTAGGTAAGGCAATATGTGGTGCTGGGATTGGAATTTAGAGCATCAGGAATGAATCTGGCCCTATGCCAGCTCCAGACAAGCTAGAGTGGTCAATCCAATCTAAATCCCCTTCTAGGCTGGATAGTAAGATCACAAAGGACTGTAAGTAATGGTGGGTATTTATGGCCACGTTGAATTCAATATTTATTAAATGTGTCTTGAAGAGAAGATACATGCTAAGCCAAAAGAGGTAGAAGAGGTCATAGTCAACATTAAGGGAAAATGAAACAGAGTGAAATCAAAACAAAACAAAAGAAAACAAAACAAAAAATCCCCACAAACCCAAAAAAGGGAACCATTTTCTCTTTTAGCACAGAATAAGCTCTCAGTTAAAGGAAGGTTGTGATTATTGTGTGGTAAATACCAAGTGTTGCATTTTAGATCACTTTATTCTGGATAGTAGCTTTAAGAAAGTTATTATTCTTATTTTATAGATGTAGCATTTGGAGCTCAGAGAGGTTGAGGGTTGTGTCAGTGTCCTACCTTGTAAGTGGTGAAGCTGAGATTCAGATATAGATCTCTTTGGTTATAAGTTACTCAGATGCACACAGATTAGAAAAGATCATCTTGGCTCCATTGGGTTTGGATAGTTTGTCAGATTCTGAGTGCGATGGAAGGGGGATGTAGTTAACCTATTGGACTCCAACATGAAACCGAAGGCCATGGCTTGATTAGCTATTTCTTACCACACATCTTCTGGCTGCAATATCAAGCAAGGGATTTGAGTTCCAGGTTGAAGCGGAGGATGGCAGGAACTTCTGTAAACTTACCTGCAGACCACAGATAGGCTGTTATACACTTTGGCAATTGCCTTGAACCCCTCAGCCCCCCAGAAGGGATGGTCCAGATGCAAAATTGAATGACTATGAAGGTAACAGTTATAGGGAAAATGAACTGAGTCAATGGGAAGCTTCCTTTGGGTCATTCCATGGTCTGACTGCCCACTCCTTTTCTCCTTCCCAACAAATCAGGCTGCACCCAATAAGCTGTACACATTTACTGAGGTATCATGTCAGGCACAGTATGAGGTGCTAGCAATACTAAGTGAATTAGATGGTCTTTCTCTGTGCAGCTGAGATAAATAGATGATGGCTATCACTATCATGGTACCTGCTACATTATATTTGTGTGCTTGTCTCTGCGTTCACTCTATGTGTGCTCCTTTGGAGCAGAGAGTCAATGTTATCTAACTTTGTGTTCCCAATGCTTACCACAGTGCTTAAAAATAGTTTCTGGATAAATAAATACATTTTTTGGATAAAGTAATAAGGGAAAGACTATAACAAGTTTATTTATTATTACAGGGAGACAAATAGACTTGAAAACAAATATGCCCATTAAAGGTGATGTGATTAAAGTCCACAAAGGAGTGTGAGAAAGAAAGGTAATTAGTTCTAAGAAGTAGGTGGTGACACAAAGAAGATTTAAAAAGTAGGTGATTTTTGAGATAATTTAAAAAAGATAAATAAATGTTGGTTTGCTAGACAGGGATAGGGGAGAGGATATTAGAAGCATTGCAGGTAGAAAAAAAAGAAGTTGAGCAAAGGTATGGATCATGGTGATGTAGAATAGCATTGTGAATGACAGAGATGGGACGTGTGAGATGTTTCCTGTGATGAGAACATAAGCTGTGGGCAGAAGTTTGTTGAGAGAAAGTTTCTAGAGAAGAGAATATATATGCCAATTAAGGGGTTTGAACTTTATCTCAAGGGCAGTGGAAGTCTGTTAGAGGGTTTTAAACACAAAAGAGATTTAAATAAAACTACTTTTTGCGTTGTTGTTAAGGAAGATCTCAGTTAATGATTGTATTCAGGAATTTTTTCACGAGGTCAAGATCAGAGTAGACCGTGTTTTAAGGAGAGGGAACAGCTGGAAGAATGTTGGAAAGCTAGAGATCAGAAAAAGCATGGTTCATGAAAAAAATGTTCAGAGCAGAGCGACAATACCCGGAGTTCCAAAGAGAAACGATTAGAGTCAAGCTGCAGCAGGGGGCACAGAAGGGAGAAGTGACACTGGAGAACTTAAAAAGAAAAGACAGAGTGTAGGCATTAACTGGATATGTGGGCGAGTGCGGGGGTCAGGTGACTCCCAGTTCAGCCTGGGTGACTGGGTGGACAGTTATGCCACTCATGACAGTAAAAGAGGTGGTAGAAGGAGCAGATTTGAGGAGGGGAATATGATTGGTTAAGTTTTGTGCATATTGTTTGGAAATGTGTGTGGAACACCAGGTTGAGATGGTTCAGTAAGCAGAATGCAGTTTAGGAATGAGGTTTGATATAGAAATGACAACACTGGCCCCAGCAACATAGAGACCAGTAGAAGTTCAGGGAGTAAAAGAGATTACCTGGGAGAAATCTCATTCAATGTATTTTGAAATAAAAACAGTACGAAAAATAAAATCTTGGGATAGAGGGAGCGTGTCAACATTAAGTAACAGGCAGGGGAAGAAGAGCCAGAGAAGGAACTGCTGGGATTCTACAGTTTTGACCGGGCAGGAAAAAGATAAAGAAGTAAGGAACTAGAGAGATTCAAAGACAAAGTGAAGAATTAAATTTAAAATGTACAAATCAACAAAGAGGGAGAGGTGGAAAGTCCAGCAGAGGTAAATACTGCATCTGAAGAGAAGTGATGGAATTGGATGAAGAATAGTTGAAGGGGTTGAGCTCATACTGAAGGGCAGATTGTGCATCCCATGAAACTGGAGGAAAGGGGGCAAATTGTCGACCAGGCAAGGAAGACTCCAGAATTAGTTATAGATTCAATGATGGGAATTCCCACCTGTTAACCTTGGTTTTCTCAGTAAAGTAAGAGGCAAATTCATTTGCTGAAATAGGAGGGTTGATGGTGGCAAAGGAGTAAGAAAATGGATAAAGGGGTGGAATAGCAAATCTGGGAATTGGGAGAAGGCTTGACCAGGTATAAGCATAATAGAGAAATGGAAGGATTTCATGGAATCCCACGTCCCTCCTAATTTCTTGAGGGAAATTTGTTTCTGACTGTCAGAAAAAGAATAAAAATTTCCTAAGGACATGCAATCAGCTAAATAAATTGTGAAACAGAGATCATATTCTATTTTAATGAAGTATGAAAACCCACAGTTTTTATATCAAAATAAAAGCCAAGCAACTAAACATTAGGATATATTGCGACTGGAATCACTAGTGTCCAAATGTCAAAGACGAGGGAAAGAATAGCACTGTCCATGGATAAAAATCAATGTATTGTGCCCCCCTAATTAACAAACAAATAATAAAATACTCCAAGCCCAAGTGTAGATTGTACTGCTATGCTTGTAGCAAGATAGGTTTTCAGACCATAAATTTGAGGTGACATAAATTTAAACAGTTGTGAGAATGCTTAGCAGCTCAGCCATTAGAGCAGTGTCAGATGGTAGATGGCCATTCTGACCCAAAACAGAGGGTTTTTGTGTCCTGTGTATCAGAAGGACAGAGCAGAGGGTCCTTCCCTGGAGAAACATCTGAGCCCTAAATGGAAGGCCAGTGTCCAATTAAGAAGAACATTGGATCAAAAGCTCCAACCTCCTTTTCCCAGTAAAACAGACAATGTTCTGGCCAGCCTAATCAAGAGAAAAGATAGAAATTAAACATCAATCATCAATTTAAAAAGCTTTTAGTAACCTCGTTATAAAAATGTACTAACTTGATACGATTTAAAATCTCTCACAACCTAAGTGTCCATCAACAGATGAATGGATAAAGAAGATGTGGCACATATAGACAATGGAATATTACTCAGCCATAAAAAGAAATGAAATTGAGTTATTTGTAGTGAAGTGGATGGACCTAAAGTCTGTCATACAGAGTGAAGTAAGTCAGAAAGAGAAAAACAAATACCATATGCTAACACATATATATGGAATTTAAGAAAAAACAAAAAGGGCATGAAGAACCTAGGGGTAAGACGGGAATAAAGACACAGACCTACTAGAGAATGGACTTGAGAATATGGGGAGGGGGAAAGGTAAGCAGTGACAAAATGAGACAGTGGCATGGACATATATTCACTACCAAACGTAAAATAGTTAGCTAGTGGGAAGCAGCTGCATAGCACAGGGAGATCAGCTCGGTGCTTTGTGACCACCTAGAGGGGTGGGATAGGGAGGGTGGGAGGGAGGGAGATGCAAGAGGGAAGAGATATGAGAACATATGTATATGTATAGCTGATTCACTTTGTTATAAAGCAGAAACTAACACCATTGTAAAGCAATTATGCTCCAATAAAGATGTTAAAATAAATAAATAAATAAATAAAATAAAATTTCTCTCTGAAACCAACAGCCAATACTTACAATACTTAAAAGTAAAGTAGCAGAAACACTCTTAATAAAGGTAAGACTAAGATAAGGATGACATCATAATTATTCATTTTATGCTATTCTGAAGTTATAGCCAATGGAAAAGGGCAGAAAAGAGAAATAAGAAAAATAATTATTGGAGAAGAAAGAAAAAATATTATTTACAGACTATATGTCTATCTAGAAAACTCATGAGAATAAATTAGAAAATTATTTGGACTAGTTAGAGGGTTTAAAAAGATGATCAGTTACAAAATTAATATAGAAAAATTTACTAGATTCTAGAAATTATCAATTAAAAAGCACAATGAAAACAGTTCTGCCCACCAGAGTAACAAAAATTACAAAAAGTTATAATATCTAGGAAAAAATTTAATAAAAGCTCTGTTAGAGCTACATGAAAAACAACTGGAAAATTTTACTGAGAGACATTAAAAAAACTTTAAAAAGTTGATGCTGCTGCTGTTTTCATGAATGGTGAGATAGAAGAGTATAAATATATTGATTGTCCCCAAACAGACGTATTTATACACAAATCCCCAATTGTTTTATAAAACTAGTTAAAATTATAACTTTACCTACATACATGAGCTTATTCATGTACGAAAAGCCAAGAAAAAACACTGAAAAAAATGAGAGGGAATTTGTACCATCAGAAAGCTATAAGTTATTATAAATGTACATTTGTATATCCATAGATTGTTTAGAACCAGAAAGAAACCCTAGTACAATTAAGAACTTAGAATAAGGTAAAGTTGAAATTTAAATTTGTGAGAAAATGGTGGAGTACCCACTAGATGAAGCAGAATAAATGGTTGACTATAAGTTATAGCCTCTACTAGACCAGTGTAAGTGCCTGCCTGGATTTGCCGGCCTCTGCCTCCTCCTGAGCTGCCGTCCCTCATCTCCTAACAGCCCTGCTTCCCCAGGCTCCAGGCACTGCCTCCATTGCTCTTTCTGTCACACAGAAGACATAGCAGTTCCAGCAGCCACGTAAGATTCAACTGAGTTGATGGAGCCCAGACTTCCCAGCAGCTGCCTGGAATGTTTAGGTAATGCAACTCAGAAGCACAAACCTTGGCCATCAAAAGAAAGGAGACAGAGTGGACAGATCAGTTCCTCTCTCCTCATCCCCCTCTGCTCCATTGGACTCATTCATTGGCTGTGTCAGCCTCTCCCTCTGTTGAAATCCTGCATCTGGGCAATGGCTGTGTTTTCCTGTGAAACTGTAGCTAGCCTCGTAACAATGCACTACGTTTGATTTTCTTTCCTCCTTCCCTTCCTTACTTCCTCATTTTCCTTTTCTCACTCTTGATGCCCTGGAATCCCTTTCCGCCCAAACCTCTAATATGTAAGCTTTTCCTCAGGCTCTGCTTTACAAGGAACTGGGGCTCATTCACATTCCTTCTTCACACTTCATACTAAAATACATCATAGATGGATTAGAGCATTACAATGTAAAAACAGTGCATAAAAGATGAAAAAGAAAATATTAGTGTATCTATCTATAAAGATGTATGATACAGAGGTGCAGAAAATCTTTTTAATCTAAAATTTGATAGATTTGACTTTATACAATCTTAAACATTTGCAGAAGTATCATAAGCAAAATTAAATAACAAATATCAAAGAAAATATTTGAAATGCCTTACACAGAAATAGGTTAACATACGTTAATAGATTGGTATAAGTTAATATATAAGAAGCACTTAATAAATACATTTTAAAAATCTTAATAGAAAAAAATAGACTAAGAATTTGAACAAGTAATCCACAAAAAAGAAACACAAAGGATTGAAAAACATATGAAAAAAAAATTCAGGCTTACTAAAATCAAGGAAACACAAATGAAAGCAACAATAATTTATTATTTTCTTCTAACAGATTTTTTAAGGTTAAAACAAAAGGCAATGCCCCAAATCGGGGAGGGTGCAAATGTGCTTTCACAAACTACTGGGAGTTCTGTAATTTGGTATATTCTTTCTGGAAATATATACCAAAAGCTTTAATTTTTTTCTTATCCTTTAAACTAATAAATCCACATATAAAAATTTATCCTAAGGAAATGATCAGAGATATAAGACTTATTTTGAAAGATATTTAAAGCAATATGGTCTCTTATTGTTGTTGTAAACAGCTGGAAACAAGACAAATACCAAAGAAAGGGACTGGCTAAATCGACTTTTGTATATTAATAAGATGGGATTTTCTGCACCTATTTCATATTTTCATATATGAAAAGTTGTGGGAAAATGTCCTTAACATATGCTGGAATATAAAAAACTGCTTAAAAATTATGTAAAATAAAAATTTAAATAGAAAAACCCAAAGGATTTACATAGTATATGCAACTCTCTTCTCTCCTTTAACATCTTCTCCAAGACAAAACTAAACTAAACTCAACATGAACTTTGGAATGTTTGGAAACACGAACATTAATAAAAAATTAATGATGAGTCACTAGTGTGTTTTTTCTAGAATAACTTTTGCTAATTTCTTAATCATAAAATATTATTTTTAAATGATTTTGAGCCATAGACCTAAATGTGAAAGATGAAACTATAAAAATTCTAGAATAAAATATAGGATAAAATCTTTAGGACCTTGAGGCAGTTGCAGATTTCAAAGCTCAAACTATTTTATGATTTTAGAAAAAAGAAGTGACAATTGGTCTTTATTAAAATTTAAAAATTTTGCTCCTCAAAAGATAATTTAAAGAAATTAGAAGGCAAGCCACAAAATGAAAGAAAATATTTTCAATGCATGTTTTTAACTGCTTTTATCTAGAATAGATGAAGAATCCTTAAAATTCAATGAGAAGACAACCCAATTCTGAAAATAGGCAAAATATTTGAATACACAGTTCACAAACGAAGATATACAATGGCCTCACCACATGAAAATATGGTCAAAATCATTAGTTATCATGGAAATGCAAATTAAACTACAAAGAGATACCATTACGTACCCACTAGAATGGTTGAAATTAAAGGCTGATAATACTAAATGTTGGCAAGGATGTGGAACAAGCAGAACTCACATATGTTGTTGTGTGAATGTAAAATGGTGCCACCACTTTGAAAAACTGTCTGTTTCTTAAAAAGTTAAACATATACCTACCATACCACCAGCCTTTCTACCCCTAGGTGTTTACCCAAAAGGAAGAAAAATATATGCCCACACAAAATATTGTGTGTAATGTTCCTGGCAGTTTATTTGAAATAGCCCCAAACTGGAAATAATCCAGTGTCCATCAATTGGTGAATAAATAATCAAATAGTGGTATATCTATACAATCGACTATTTTTCAGCAATAAGAAAGAATGAATTCCTGATATATACACCAATATGAATGAATTTCAATGTGATTTTGCTAAGTAAAAGAAGGCAGATACAAAAGATTTCATGCTGTATGATTAGTTTTCATTCTCTTTAGCATTTTATATAAATGTAATCTATCCAGAAAACTAATCTAATCAAAACCAGATCAATAGTTGCCTATGGCCAGGAGTAGAGGGAGGGATGGTTGGTCAAAGGACACAAGGTAATTTTGGAGAATTATGAAAATTTTCTGTATCTTGATAGTGGTGACAGTTTCATGGATACATATATTTGTCAAAACTCATTGAATTGTACACTTTAAATGGATGTATTGATAGTTAATAATATATAAATTATACATCAATAAAGTTATCTAAGGATTATTTTCTTCCTGTGTTCCTTGCTGGCTGAAATCTGCTCAATCTTGATTACTCCTTTGCTTATTGCCTGTTCTCCTACTTATTATTGTTTTGCTATAGTAGATTTAGGGATACAATTATAATTGCGTCTGTGTGTGTGTGTGTGTGTGTGTGTGTGTGTGTGTGTGAGAGAGAGAGAGAGAGAGAGAGAGAACTGAGAAAGAAGAGATTGAAGATTCCAAAATGCTAGGGGATTTTTGGTGAAGAGAAAGTTCCAGAGGCTTGGAATCCAGAGTACAGGTGGATGTATGGGACTTGGAGAGTGATGACAGGATATTGGGAAATTTGAGGTGGACTCATGAGAATTTGAAGTAGCCATGTCTGATAACCTCAAATGTTCCACAAACGAAAAATAACGTCTTCTGAGAGATGGTCCCGGATGGGATGGTAGTTGAGGAGAGTACAATGCACTATAGAAGTCAACAAGAAATGAATAAAGGGTTAAATTGAAACAGGTGAAGGTCAAGGGATGAGCAGGAAACTCCAGAACAAGGTGAACCCTCTTCATGCTCTCAGTGGTTTTTCAGGCCCTTCTCCTCCTATGATGTCCATGGGGGAATAGCACATTGCTGACCATTGATTATCATCCCACCTTACTTTCTCATATCTGAACTTCACAAATATTTCGCAACTGTCTAGAGGTTCAATGTGGAGAAATTAGGAAATGGAGGTTCTTCTACCCTGGTTATTGATAGGTCTTTGTTTGATTTTCTTAAGAATCACCAGATCTGGTCTCTCTCCAGCTGATGGAGGAATAATACTCATGATGTAGATCCATCTCCAGTAAGCAACATTCCCGGTCTTTCCTTGCTAAAAGGACTATATTATTTTGCATGCAGTATGTCCATTGAAGATCCTTTGCTTTCTACCAGCATGGTGAAAATGTAGTCCTGCTTAGGAGGGTCCTACGTGCCTACTAACTGGGTTGTGAGGTTGGAACTATGGCTGAGAGGATCTGTGCCAGATAAATGTATTATAATGACTTTAGTCTGTATCATCAGTCTTATATAATTGTACAGCAGCAGACATGACTTTCTTCCAGAGGCAGACTGTTAGAATGCATGACATAATAGTGCCATGATTAATCTGACCTAGCCCTCATGGGAGGGTCAAGAGGTACAAATTCACAGGCTCCTATAACTACTGTAAAATAATACATCAACACGGCATTTGGGGGTGAAGCATCAATCCTAAAATATATTGTTAAAAATAACACTTGGTGAAAATAAATACTTGGCTGGTTAGACCCCAATAAAGAGGACAATTAACATTATAAAAAAGGTATACTTCTGATATTTTAATTTGGGTTTTTAGAATTTAAACTTAGATTGCTGATACTCATCATTGCATCATTATTGAGAATACAGAAAGATTCCCCTCCCACCTTGCTTCTATTTTTCAAAACTCGGTAGAAAATTTATGTATGATATTGCTGAAACATACTTTCCAAATATTAGTAACTGATCTCTATGTGATCAATTGTGTACTTGATTAACCTTAATTGCCAAGATAGCAAAGAAAAGAGTACTCTTACTATTTTCTGATGTTTTGTTTCTGATCATAGTTGTAGAAGAACTAAAATAAATGGTTTCAGGAAAGAATAATTAGGAGGCTAATTAACTAAGATCAGCTTATAGTTGTATTTTCAAGGCATTTATTGGTCTTAACTAAAAGATTCTATTTTCATTCAAGATATTAGGGCCCACTAAAGGTAGTGAGGTAATCAAGTACCGGCACAATGTGCTATCTGGGAGAACAGGGAGTATGGGGTCCTGCAGAGCTGACTGTACTCTATCCTTTTTTTTTTTTTTAAAGCTAAGAATGAGATTGAAAATTCCAAAATACTAGGGATTAATAGGTGGAGAGAAATATCCCAGGGGCCCCTAGAGGCATAAGATCTAGATACACAGGGAGGAATAGGGCCCTCTGTTCTGAGGGTTTTACATGCATTACATTTAATCCTCACAACTCTATGAGATAGTAGTATTATTGTCTCTATTTTTCAGGTAAGAAAACTGAGGCACAGAGAGGTAATTTGTGCATATTCACAAAGCTAGTAAGTGAAGGAACAAAGATTTTCATCTCTACAATCTGGGCCGAAATTCTTGTACATGTATTATGATTAGTGGGTAATATGTTTTATCAAAAGTAGCTAGCATGATGTCCTTCACATAATAGATGCTTGAGGTGCCAAAAAAATCAAATGGCATTAATTGATTTGGATTTCATAGTAAGACAAAATCAGCTGGTGTCTATAGATCTTAAAGTCTCAACCCAATAACAAATTGTAATCCTTAAACACAGTGTAAGGGGGAAATAAAACACATACTCTGTTCTTCCTGTTATATGCAGTCAGTGTGGTCGATATAGGACCCTACTCTGCAAACCAAAGTACACAGTGTGTGTGGTGGAGAAGCCAGGTTGGTGAGGGGGCTGAGGAAGAGGAGACTGCTCCCATCAATCACATAGAGTTCTTTGATTTGCCCTCACTGTTAAAATGACCAGTTAAATCAATAACTTTGGAGTGGAAGTGGGAAGATTCAAACTTGTTAGGCAACACATGGAAAAAATAATCAGATCAGTTGGCTGATAGCGCCCAATCAGTGCTTGCAAAATTAAGAAAGGAACTCCAACTGGTTACTTATTTCTTGCAGACCCTAAATTCCCAGCTATTTTATTGAAGGAGTTTAACGTAAGGACAGATGCTAACACTTGACCCATTAATTGTTCTGTTTTAGCAGAAGAGTGGGGTGTGGAGGAGGTGTGGGGCGTGGAGGTGGGTAAGTGCACACTTGACTTCATACTTTTTGCTTTTTTCAAGGTGAATCTTGCTGGGTTAATCTCCAAAGAACCATACTTAGTGGTGTATTTGCTTAAAGAATGCTAGCAAATGTATATCCTTTCTCCATTCACATAATATTAAGAGATTTTCAGTATTCTCCTCGTTGAATTTGATATCTTATATACCATAAAGAAGTTCCACGATAGAAGATTTTTATTTTAATTAAAAAAAATTCTTTTGCTTTTTAGCATTTCTGTCTCTTGCTTGGAACTTTGGAAAGAACATATGAGGCCTTCCATAGCTAATAAAAGCAAACTAAAGCAAATAATCACCTTCTGGTACTTCTTTCCACATATTCTAATTTTTTAATGGAGAAAATGCATTCTTAAATTAAATATGCATAATAAGGAATGCTAATAATAAGAATAAAGTGGAATATGTGAGAATGAATCTCGTGTTGTAAGCAAAATGCATTTGAGTTGCAAAGGATAAAAGCTGGCTTGAATTAGTAAGAATCAGTGCAAAAAAGAAAAGCCTCATAATGTTCATAAATTGTTCATAATTGTATGGATTTTAAATAAAAGTTGGCAGTGGCAAAAGCTAAAAGCCATTAGGAGAGATACCATTGTGCAATGTACTAGGAGCAGCAAGTCACAATCTTATGAAATAAAATCCCTGCTAGATTTTTCTAAAATTTTGATAACCATACTTGAGACTTATTTTGATGTTTACTACAATGTGTGCATTGTTCAGCATGGCATGGCCTAATGCATATATGAATCATATTTGAAAAGAGCTACTAATTAACATGAATACTCTTCTTCCATGAAGGTCGTTTACTGCAAAGTTCTTTTTTTTTTTTTTTTCCAGGCTGAATATAGCTAAAGGAATCCTCAACAACAGCCATTAGTTTAAGAGACTAGTCTGTTTTCTCCCTGACATTGGGTCATAGTTTTAAAGAGTCTTTTTCTCCTACCAAGAAGCCATAAAAAACAATATTTAAGAGAGGTAGAGAAGAAAAAACTATCTTACTCTTATTGAGCAGTACTCCACTCATTGTTCTATTCTGTCATCAGCTTTATTCTCTCATCAACTTCTTGTTTTAGTATTGAAGAATTATTTAGCTAAACTGTTAGACTTTATTTCAGATTAAATCAGTAAGTTGTTCTTTGAAAACTGGGTTGCCAGTACTTTTCTAGGATTCATTGGGATGGTCCCTAAAATGTTTTCCAAATAAGCAAAAGCATTTTGGGACTTTGTTCTACTGCACTGGAGGAACTTTCAGAACATTTCACTATTTCAGTTTTGGGTCCAGTAGATTTTTTGGTTTAGATGCTTCAAGAAAGTTAGCCAAGTTGAAGGGATTCCCAAGGATTGTTGGGAAACAATATTACCCAGAGCCAAAAATGTCTCTAAGCTCAGTACCTTTAGTTGGAGCTTTGTCTCCATTTCTGATGGTTAATTTTATTTGTCAACTTGGCTAGGTTATGGTACCCAGTTGTTTGGTCAAACCCCAGTCTAAACGTAGCCATGAAGATGTTTTTTTTAGATGTGACTGATATTTAAATCAGTAGACTTTGAGTAAAGCAGATTATCCTTAAAAATGAGGATGAGCCTCATCCAATCAGAACAAAGACTGAGGCTTCCCCAAGAAAGAAATTCTGCCTCAACACTGCAACATGGAAACTCTGCTTGATTTTCAAGCTTGCAAATTCTGGGCTCAAGACTACAATACCAGCTCCTCCCTGAATTTCCCACCTGATGGCCTGTTCTACAGACTTGCCAAGCCCCGCAATCATGTGAGCCAATTCCTTAAATTTATCTAGCTATCTCCATCTTATTGGTCCTCTTTCTTTGGAGAACGCTAACTAATCCACTACACCATTTAAGTAAAATGAGTGGTAAGTTTACAGTACAGAACATGTTCTCTTAACTGCTTGGCCTGTAAAATAGAACTGGGTTTTAGGCCAGGTTTTCATGATATAACAAACCGATTAAAGAGCCAATCACATTGTGATTTTGTCTACATGATACCAGATATCCTATTTGATAAATACATACATTCTTTTTACTCATCAACCTGGTTTGAATAAGTCCCTAAGAATTTGTCCATTGTGTGCAGTTTTTGATGTCTGAAGACTGTGGAAGCGTTGCGCGGCTTTTATTGGAATGGACTGAATCGTCCCAGTGAAGATTGGCTTTTGAAAATGACCAAGAAGCAGTTCTTACACTGTGTTTGTAATGTATTCCTTTTTATATTACTTTACATTTTGAACCATGTGTTTTAAAAGTCAAGATTAAATAAAAACATCGAAAAAAACCTTTAGCCTTCACCCCATTCCCCCAAATATCTCACACTACCAGTTAGCCAGTGAAAGGGGTACAAATGTGGTCAATAGATGGGATGAAACCCCTCAGATATCACCTTTACCATCTTCCTGATATCCCCGTTCATGGAGTCAGTGTTCAAACTCATTATGCTTATTGATGGTTCATCATGTACGAATGAATGTCTTACTCAGCTCAACAACAGAAATGTATTTTCTCACAGCTCAGAGACTGAGAAATTCAAGAGCAAGGTCCAGCGGGGTTTGGTTTCCTTTGAGAGCTCTCTTCCTGGCTTGCACACAGCCACTTTTTGCTGTGTTCTCACATGGTCATTCTTCAGTGTGTGTGGAAAGAAAGACCCCACCCTTATGATCTCAGTCAACCTTAACTACCTCCTAAAGGCCTTGTCTCCAAATACAGTCATATTGGGGGTTAAGACTTCAACACATGAATTTGGTGCAGGGGATACGATCAGTCCACAGCAACGAGGCACTGTGTTTTGTACTCAAAATATTTATTTATCGGATACTCTCCTGGAGACTGCAGTGGTGTAGGGGGGACTGAGCAAGTGAACAAACGTCTACAACATGAGTCAGAATGTGATATATGCTAAAAGCAAGGGTCTACAGCACTGTAAGGGATGGAGTGGTCACATCCAGCTGAATGATCAAGAGAGGGTCCTGAAGAAGAAGCCCTTGCATTAGGCACTGAAGGGAGGTAGGGTTTTGGTCAGTGACAAGGTGGAGAGAGGATTTGCATTGTAAATATTGGCATAAGAAAAGCAGTCAGGGAAGACCATGAGAATGAAAATGGTCAGGGAAGACAGGCTGGTCCACGTTGTCTGGAGCTCACTGAAGTATAGCAGGGATTATAGTAAAAATAATAGACCAGAGGCCAGAGAATGAGGCCAGAGAACAGAGGGGCTGAAATTTCAAGGGACTTGCTGGGAAGGCATTGGTGAGTCACTGAAAACTTATGTCTTGGGCAGTGCTGGTTATTTTACAAACCACTTTTCACTGCTACAATACACTGACTCAAACATCTTTACTAGAGAAGTCTGATTTTATCATTAAGAAACTGATTCCTTCAACATTGGACCAATCCCTCTCCAAATGGAATCTTGCCCTTGTGCAGAAACATGTCTGTGATGGATGAACCTGACAGGGATTGGGAAGGCAGTCGGGGAAGGAAGTGAAGAGGCTCTGAATGGAGTAGTTTCTTCAAATGAATAGCAGCAAGGATGCTGCAGTGTGTTTTCCTGTTTCGGAAGTTTAATTCTTCACGGTTTGCTTGGCTGTCAGAATGCTTCACGTTTTTATTTGTGAACATACATGGTGATCATCCTTAAGACAAAAAATCTGATGGCAGGTCCCTTGATGCCCTTGTTCAGAGCAGATGTTGCAATCAGAGCTGGGCTTTCAATTCTCACCTCTGAGATGTTGTAAATTGCATTAAAAAGCATCTCTCCTACACTCTTCATGTTTCACATACAACTTACTAAGGCAATGTTGGAGGAAAAAAGTTGAAATAGATGAACTTAACAGCTTCGTAGATCACTGAGACAGAGCTATTATCTGCATTGAAGCAATTACTCACAGCTCATGTTACAATCAAAATGTACAGATTCAACAGGAAAATCAAAAAGAAAGAGATACACACCCTTAGTTCATCAATACGGAACAGCTCTGTGGACCTATCAGTTTTAGAAAATTTTTAAACATTACTTTTTGTGTTGGGGGACCGGAGAGGGGTAATGGAGGCAGAGGAAGGTGGTCCAAAGACAGTGTCTTCACATAGAAAATAGTAGGAATCAAAGGATTATGGAATTATATTAGAAATTTTGTAATAACCTATAAAGGAAAAGAATCTGAAAAAAATATATATATATAACTGAATCACTTTGCTGTATACCCAGAACTGACACAACATTGTAAATCAACTGCATACATCAATAAAAAAGAAAAAAAGGATTATGGATCCAGAGCTGAGAAAAGAAGTTTTCTCTTTGTGGGAAATGAATTTCTCTTGTCCCACTTCTCATGAAGGGGAGATCTTCTCTCCAGCACTCCTCATGTATGGCCATCTCACCTCTCCTTGACCTCTTCCACAGGCTGAAGTTCGTACACTCCAGCTTGTTGTTTGGGCTCTGTTGGACATAACCTAAGTCTGGATGGCAGGGTGAAAATTGGATAAACAGCCACACTAACTCCAGGGAGATTTTTTTTATGCGAACGTCTGTTTCTTGAATTTGGCCATGGTAAGGTCTAGGGGAAGGGGGAATTTCAATTGATGCAATAAGATCAAGAAGATGTTGCCTCACTCAACATCTGTGTCCCCCCAGCATCACAGAGGGAGGAAACTCTTTCCAAGTTTCCTCTGTTACTGGGTTTATGCCCAATTCTAGTTTAGGTGAGATCAACTGAATGCTTTTTGTGGTACTTTGCTGTCCTACAGGTGTAGCCTGTTTTGAAAGGAACTCCATGCATACATATAAAAATATGGACTTAAAGATAAGTAGAGCAATCAACAAATTTTTATTAAGCGTGTCCCATGTTCCCAGCATTGGGTGATATACCAAAGTGTATTAAGAAACATGGAGAAATGAATCTTTGCACATAGGAAGCTTAAAGTTTTAATAGGAAATTGAAGTGATAAAGAGCAAAAAAGACAACCTATGATTTGGTACTAAATTGCAAGGTACCAATACGAATAGCTGTGGATATTTGTAATAGGAGAAGACAAGGTGGACTTCTGAACCTGGAGAAGGCTTCACACAGGAAGTTTGAATCATGCAGGATCTAAGGTGCTGAGCAGCTCTGAGCAGGCAGAGCCTAGGGGAGAAGCATTTCCATTGGGGGAAACTGTGAGCCACCAACAAAGGTTAGTAAGTCAACTGATTGTCCTTCCACTTGCTAAGAGCTAACTGTATGGGGCATTGTTATCCCCATTTACCAATGGGGAGATGAAACTTGGGAGCAGGTAAGTAACAACAACAGCAATAATAGCTAACACTCATTTAGCACTTAACAAGTTCCAGGAACTGTTGTAGGCACTTTGCATATTTTAAATTATTTAAGCCTCATAACCACCCTCACAGGTAGGTACTATTCTTATACATACCCCATTTAGGCATGAGGAGATTGAAACACAGAGCCGTTCAGTGATTAGCCAAGGTCACACAGGCAGTAAATGGCTGATCTGGGATGAGACCCAAGCCTCTCTAGTTCTAAAGCGCACACTCTACGACACTGAATGTCTGAGGAGGTTTCAATGTGCAGGAGGGTGTGTTTGTGAGAGGTGAGGAGAGGTGGGTGGGCACTATTCTCATTCTTAAACAATTCTTGGTTTTAACTTGTGAAAGGCCATAATGAATTTAAACTTCCAGTCCGAACACCAAAATTCAGGGTATGAAGACCATTTCAGGACACCAACATTACATAAAATAGGCATCAAGCCCTTTTGGTACAGAAGGAAACTCATGAGAATGTTGGTCTCAAGACTTCGCAACAAAGCAGCCTTCCTCCCTGGACCAGGGTCACTGGGGACTCTAGAGAGATACAAAAGCAGAGAAATGCCTCCCCACCTCTGTGCAGCTTCTGCTCTTACGAAGCACCTGTTATTAATTTAGAAACATTCCTGAGGTCTCTGTATTTACCTCTTACTCAGGCTTGGATCCCTGAATTCTGTGACAATATAGGATTATGTGGGCCCTCTTTGCATCTCTTGGTAGAACAACCAATCAACCTAATTGGAAAAAATATATGACATCAGCCTGGTACTCAGAACAGGCCATATGCAGGGAAGAGAGAGAGAGAGGTAATCAGAGAGGATCCAGGCTAGTTTTTCGTTATCAAAATCCCTTCCTCTTATAGACATCATATTGCTAAAATCCCATTAGTAATGATTCATTTCTTTAGGCTTTTTTCCATAATAAAGACAACAAATCTTCTGATCCAAGTGTATCTAATCCAGTGGTTTTAAACATAGAGTCTTAAACAGAATAATTTATTTTTCTCAAATGAGTTCTTAATTATAACCTCAGTATAAAAGATAAAAGGTGAGCTAGTCTGGGGAAATCAGATACCAGTAAAAGGAGAGTTTCTCTGCTGGCTTAGCCTTTGCTGTATTCTCCACCTTAGCCCCTGAGGCAACCCCAACAGAGTCGCTGGGCTGTGGAACTTACTATGAAATCTTTCATGTACCTCAGTTAGGATGCAAGTAACAGAATATCTGACTAATCAATGGCTTAAACAAATAAGGTTTTTTCATTTTTCTCATAAAAATAGAAGTCTGAAGGGAGTGGGCTGCCAGTGTTGGTTCAGTGGCTCAGAGATCTCAGAGCTAATGTCTTTGTGATTTTCTTGCTTTTTGCCTCATGATCTGAAGAAGGTTGCTTCAGCTCCAGACATCACATTTTTGCTCAGGGCAAAAAGAAGATGGAAAGGCAGTGCCAGCCATTTCTGTTCCCTAAAAATCAAGAAAATAAAGGCTTCCCTGAAGACTTCCAGTAGACTTCCGTTTAGGGCTTGTTGGCCTGAAATATGTCACATTGTCACTCTAAGATGCAAAGAATTCTGGGAAAATAAATATTTAATTAACCATATTGCCACTTCAAAGAATATTGGGGTTCTATTCTCAAGAAAGAATATTGGTATGTATACTGAATAGATAACTAACAATATAAGATATAGCCTGATTTTTCTCTTTATGTACTTCAAGGAAGGAAAACATTACATTTTGAAGTTTTCATGATAGAAACTGCATATAAAATTTTACTAGGAAACTGGTGATTTCTCTTTGGGTGGCAGCAAGGGAGTAGAGGTTCCTGTAGGTTGTTGATGGGGAAAAGATGCTGAAAGGGGACAGAGGTGAAAAGAAAATGATAGAAAAGCATTAAAGATGAATTACTGGCAATTCATAGGGGACTCTGTGCAATTTTGATTGAGTGTACATAATTTGTCTAGCAATTTGTCTAGTAGGATATCAGGTATTCTGCAAGAATGAGCCTAATATGATACAGCTTCTTAAAAAATAGTATGTTGTCTTAAGTGTAAGCAGTGTGGCTCGTTCAATCAAATACATTTGTCTGATTATCCATAAAACTGATTTGTTGAGGCAAAACTGAACTTCTTAGATATACGACAGAATAGAGGTAAGAGTTGGTAAAACGTGTTTAAAAATACACACACACACACACACATGCTCTCATGTCTCTCCCTTTCCTTTAAACTGATAGTCAGGGGACAGTTTATCATACCTGTTTTGGGGTATAGTTATGAAACATTTTCAGTGGAGAGCATGAATGAGCAGGGACTTGTCCTGAAAAACAGAACACAAATAAATTATTAATCATGTTTCTCTTTGTATATTTACTTGTTTTGCTTCTGAAGGGAGTATTAGTCTACTAAGAGATGAATAATTTGAAGATATTCCAGATGGGTAATCAGTGTGATTTAAAATTTTTATGGCACGAGAACAGAGTTGTAGCTTGGACTTTGTTTTTAGAAGGCACTTTAGATCTGTGCAGTTAAAAACAAATATTTTGCATTAGAAGGTTACTGTCTTCCATGAAATAATGTTGAATATGTTCTTAAATCCTCCTTCTGTTTTTTAAAAACTGATGGAATAGAAGAGCTGAATGGGTCTACCAAATGGACAGGAAAAGCTATCACGCAGAGACGGGAGCCTCGGCTCCCGGCAAGCAACGACTGGGAGCTTTATTTAATCACCATCATCATTATATAAAAAAACAAACCACAAATTCCACTTCCCTTCCTTTGTTTCCCAATCAATTGAGACAGACTTGTTCTCTCCATTCTCAGGCCAGAAGGAAATCTAAAGGAAGCACTTTCTGAATTTCATATTTATGCAAAGTGAGTGAGACTTCAGCCAAAGGAGTTGCTGCTCGGCCAGTAAGATGGGTTTGGTGATGAGATCACCTTAGAGGACCAGGAAGCAGGACAGATGTCCCAAGGGCAGTGCTTTTAAAAACTGTACATCCTGACACATTAGGGAACCATGAACTCAATTAAGAGGGCTCTGACTGTGTATTATTTCTTATAGAGTTCCACAGAATAGAATAAAATAAAATAAAATAAAATAAGTCACATGTAGTCAGAGTATTATTTATAAAAGTTTTGTTTCAATAATATATGTGTGTCCTTATGTAAATCATATTCCTTTACATGGGTCATGGTCAAAAAAGTTTCAAAATATTGCTGCAGGGCTAAGTGTGAAAGGACAGTCGCTATTTTCTTACAACCTCGATTGGAAGGAGAAGGAGAGGTGGAGAAAGGGGGAGATGTAGAGTCCCTGGGCTCCTTTGTCCCTGTTAGCACACACCGTGGCTGCTAGCACATGTAACTGTGGGTGTGTACATCTTCAATATTTGCACATAGATATTCTTCCACACGACTTGGAGGAGATTTTTGCAGAGTTACTCATCCAGAAACACCATTTGGATTAATTGGGATTGCATTACATTTATAAAATAATTTGGGGGAGAATCGACATCTTAGTTGAATCTGCCAATCCAAGTGTATGGGGTGTGCCTACACTTATTCTGGTCATTTTCTAGATCCCTTAGGTCTGTTTACGCTATCTTTTTAAAAAGCTTTTCTTGTTTTACTTGTTGACACCTATGTGTTTGGCATGTTTTGGTTCTAGTTGTTTGTTTTGTTTGTCTGACAGCTTTTTCTCCAGATGTACTGAATTCTCAGGCTCATAGAACTTGCAGATGTGTTCCATGTGTTCCTTCCTCTGTTCAAGCTGTTCCTCTGTGCAGAAAGCCTTTTCCTGCATTTCTTGAGGATGTTAGAGCAGTTGTTACCACTGCTCGGCTGCCCACCCCCGCCCCCCGGGTGGAGTTGTCTCCCAGGGGTCCTGCAGCAGTAGCCCCCTAACTAGTCACTCTGTTTCTCCTCTTACCCACCCACCATTCTCCACATAGCCATTGGGATGATCTTGAAAAACAAAAATCAGATCACAACAACAAAAGTCACTCCCCTCCCTAAGACTTCTAATGGCTTCTACTGCCTTTGCAAAAATCCAAACATGTTTCAAGACCCACAATGCTCCCTGTGATTTGGTTCCTGCCCATTTCTCCAAACTTGTCTCCTGAACTTTTCCTCATCGTTCATGATGCTTCAGCCACACTGGCCTTCCGTCAAGCCCTCAACTCAAAGCCTGTCCATCCTCTGACACATTGGCTGTTGCCTCTTCCTGTGATTGTGGGATGCACCTGCTCTAGACATTGATCATGTGGCTAGCTCCTTCTTGTCATGTGGACACCAAACAAATGTTTTATTTAATTTTGACTTTGAGAGGCCTGTTCTGAACCCTCATATAAAGTGGTACTCTCCGTACATCTAGTCACTATCCATTATCTTTTTTTAAGACTTTATAATACCTGCTGTTTTCTTATTTGCTTCTTTATTATCTATTTCCCACTCCCCCACCTCCCCACCACACACTAAAATGCAAACCCCATGAGAATAGAGACTTTGTTAGTGACTGATATCTTCCCAGTCCTACAAAGGCACTAGATAAATGTTTGCTGAATTAATGGATAGTCCCATAAACTAGGAACTATACCAAATACAGAGTACAGAAAACACTCAGTCCTTATCTTCAAACACTCTATACTGTGAGGGCAGTGATGCTGTGAAAATCACCTGCTCTGTTTTAGGAAATCATTTTAGTGTTTGTGTGTGTACAAGCAGGGCTATGTGAAAGGGAGCCCGTTAGAAATTAACTACTGAGAATATATTTTAAATGTTAAAGATACATTTTAACTATTAAGAATATGTTCATTGTTAAGAATATATATTAATTTGATTTTAATTTGATTTTACAATGTGTTTTGAAGACTTTGCTATAGCTAAACACAGAACTTCTGGAGAGATACTCAGATGAATAAACAGTTTCCATCCTTTAAGGAGGATGCTTTTAGTGAGATAAAGGAACTTGTAACAACACGGTAAGGCAATGGACTTGAACAGCGGTGGAAAGGATGCCCTTGTGAGGGCAGTTATGGGACACTGGGGCTCAGGTTGGTCCAATATTGTAATGAACATTCTTTGCTTTTTCATAGTAAACCATTACCAACCAATCACAGTTGAATTTAAACCCATCTGGGTGAACTTAACATTCTCCCCCTAAAAGAAGTCATGGTAATTTGATCTACAATTCAGAAGCAGACCCAGAGAATGAATGAAACTTTCTGAGGAAAATCCTGTGGTATGTTCTAAAAATGAATATTGCATGAATGAGATTAAAAGCTTCCAACCCAGTCAGTAGCAAGCCGCCTGGCTCGTCCCTCCTGTGGCTGGGATAGAATTGGAATCTGTGGCTCAGCACCTGCACACGTGTTGCCTCCTCCCACTTGACTCCAGTGCTTGAGGAGTCTGTTAGCTTAGAATTGGATGATGCTTCTGTGCAGGTTAGTGCCAGGGTGTGCAGGGGCCAGGCGCATCTCTCTTTGGATCTTAGGTTGTTTACCAAGCTTCCATGTGAATTTTTACATTTCTACTGGCCACAGAATCTCCTCTGAAAGAGATCCTATGTTGGTTCAGTGTGGAAATCTCAGAGCCAAGAGCTGGAGGATGGGCAATAGAATAGACACAAAGAGAAGCCCTTCCAGATTCCAGACAGCATGGCGGAGCCATTACTGCAGGACCTCATCAGCAGTTGAGGTCTATCAGAAGTCTTAAATGTCAGTCTAACATATGAATTAATGATCCCAGATTTGAATAGAAATCTTCTGAAACAATTTTCTTTTTCCTAGAGGGAGAATGAAGGTATAACACCTGGATTCCTGGAGACTGTATAAGAACCTGGTGCTCTGGGTGTCAGTGGGGTGCAGTCTTCTGACCCCAGCTCACACTATCACTTCTTGAAGTTCAAGACCATCACCATGAAGATGGGATTACATAATGAGTGTCTCAAGTTGCCAGTTAAGTACCAAGTATGTAGTGGGGCAGTGGTAGCCTGCCGTGTCTCCATCACAGAGGGAAAAAAGGTGGTTTTCCATTCTGCATTCTGTGAATCTAGCACACAGCTGTGGGCTGTATCATTTAGTTTTCCCTCTTCTTCTCAGCCCTCCCTAGAGCTTGTCTGGAGAAGGCTGGGGAGCTATTCCCCACCCCTCCGCCAACTCTAACACTTCTCATTACCATTCTATCAAGCAGTGGCCAAGTTCAGAGTTCACAGGAAGGCAAGGTCTATGAGAAGCCCTGAGTCAGTGGCCATCTGTACCTTGTCACTGCAGGCCATGTCTCTGGGCATACTTTTCCACTAGTCTGAGTCTATTCTTCTGTAGACCTAACTCCAAAAGTATCGCTAGAAAAATGACTTGAATGCAAATTAGAATAACATGGGACCCTTGATCCTTATCTAGGCTGGGGGTTTTCAAGTGTTTCCTTTGTGTCGTGGTGCCAGTGTCCCCCATAAATTCTTAATAGGTATTTATCATAGAACCTTGACTTTATACCAGCCAACTGTGTCAAGATGGCTCAGAAGATCCTTTCCTCTGAAATATACTGCTCTTATAGGGCAGGCAACCCACCCCATGAGAAAGAGTAGAACTTTATGCAAACTGTGATGCAGGAAAACCCGATTGAATATCCACTATTCTGGAATCTCCATTCTTCTTTGACTCGCTGCCCTTAACCCCAATGACCATAGGCCCTCCATGATGACATGCCAGTTAAACTTATCTTGTGATATGGATCATTCCACTCACTGTCTACTTAACCCTAATTGTGTTGTGTACTCTCATACCAGATTTATCAAAATAGCTGATATACTAAACAACTCACACTAAGGTACAAATACATATCTGGTTAAAAATTTGTGTGGTACCTCTTCTATATGGCGTACCCGAAATTTTATTAAGCCCTCCAACCCTTAATTAAGGAGAGTATTAAATGATGGGAATTCCAGCTGCTAAGAGAGGGTACTATAAGTGTTTCCGAGATCACGCTGTTTTGGACATTGCTTAGCTGCGCTTGTGTATACAGATCTTATCATTTTTATCTGTAAACTATCGAAACCACTAAGAAGAGTTTAAAATTGAACTGTATAAGGTGTTCATGGACTGTCTTTTGCAAAACTTCTGAATGGTGATTAGAGAAATTTTTGTGCAAAATCAGTGAAGACAGACCTAAAGGGAACTTTGCTAATGAGACACCCTCTGTGGACAGCTGTGTATTTATCAACACACACACCTGGGCCACTCTCGCATGGCACCCAAGTAGAGAAGGATTATAATTCTTATTGGCCTTCAACAGCTAACAGCAGTCAATTCTGCAATAGGAGTTTTGTATTAATGGGCAGCAAAGCCAGAAACAGAGGATCTCTAAGTCTGAAAGTGTCACACTCATTATGTAACTTTCGTCAACTTCAGTTTTTACTTTCTCTATAGGAATTTTGAATCTGACCTGCTACCATGTTTCAGGAAAAGAGGAGCGTCCACAGGGTTAGTTTCACTGGCAAATTTTCAACATATTCAACTAATGGTGTCCTGTTCTACTCTTCAGTGAACAACATGATATTAAGTTGAACCATATGAAACTGCTGTTTCTGTAAGTCAAAAACAGTTGAATGTCAGCAATTTCATACAGTTAACCTAATCTGTTGTTGCACACCCTGAGAATAATGGAGAGCGTCCCACCAAGCATGAACCCCTTTGAGCCAGGAGAAGCTATGCCATAGCAATTCATGCCACATTTCCATTATAAAATAGAATAGCGTTAAAGAAATTAATATTATGCTTGCCCTAAGTATTGCTTTTTAATAAATCTCTCTAGTGAAGTGAATTTCTGAGTTAGTGTTAAGGCCACGGCCCAAGTTTTTATTTAGCCTTTCTCTTTAATAATTAGAACTCAAAGCCACCATTACAGTATGCTGATGGCAACATAGAACATGAGGAGAGGAATATCCAGAATGAGAACTTGCTGATCTGAGGGAAATCCACTATTGAGGTAGGTATGGAGAGGATAATTCAGTGGTCCAGGAACATTGATGGGGTAAGAGAACCTCGGTCCTAATTCTGAAAAATGTTGGCCCCAAGATATCTGATCAGTTGCTTGGAGTATAACAGCAAGGCATTCAGAGGTGGGTCAAATGCTATGAATTGAGCTGGCTTTTTGTTTTCACCCAGGAATCTTTCCAAGGGTGGCTGATGTATATGGTTAAATCTGGAGGTAGAGGGGAAGGATATAAGTCCAGAAGAGAGATGGATAAGAGTAAGGTGGGGTCTTATGCCTTAGCTGGGTTGAGGGTTTGGCTTCTGGTCCTAGAACAGGAGTCCTCAGCAGAGCAAGCAAACAGAATTAAGGCTTCTTCCTCTTAAGGTTGAATTCCTTAGGCAGATACCCATTCTAAGTTGAAGCCAACACAGTAGGGATGTTCAGCTAGAACTTCAGAGCTACTCAAGCATCAGAATCTTCCTCAGCAGATTCAGGGCCCAGATAATTTTTGGTTGATAAAGAGACCTGGAGGGGAGACCTGAGACCAAATAGACGGGTCTAGGTCACAGGACCCAGAGCCTGAGAGAGTAGGTCAGGTACAAGTCTACTGGACAAGAGACTATTGTTTCCAGCCTTTCAGAAACAAATAGGCTGGAACCTGCATGTGGAAACCATCAATAGATCCAGTTGTGAGGAAACCAGGAAGGGGCTGACATCCTTGTTTCATATTCACACAAAGTCTCAGTTTTGAGATGCACTTGGTCAACTTTTCATTGAGTTATCTACCATGTTCCACATATCAAATTAGTTTCTTTAATTCCTTTAATTCTCATAACAACTTCATGAGGATAGTTTGATTTCAATCTTAGAGAAGCCAGAGAATATAAGACAAGATAAATTATTGGGATAATTATTTTTATTGGAATAATAATTGTTGGAACTCACACCCAAATCTTTTTTTTTTTTTTTTTTTTTCAGTACGCGGGCCTCTCACTGTTGTGGCCTTTCCCGTTGCAGAGCACAGGCTCTGGACACGCAGGCTCAGCGGCCATGGCTCACGGGCCCAGCCGCTCTGCGGCATGTGGGATCCTCCCAGACCAGGGCACGAACCCGTGTCCCCTGCATCGGCAGACGGACTCTCAACCACTGCGCCACCAGGGAAGCCAGTCAAACCCAAATCTTTATGTTTCCACAGAAGAAGGTGTATTTGTTTCCTATTGCTGCTGTAACAAATCACCACAAATTTAGTGGCTTAAAACAACACACGTTTACTCTCTTACAGTTTTGGAGGTCCAAAGTCTACAGTCAAAGTGTTAGCAGGGCTGGTTCCTTCTGGAGACTTAGGGAAGGGTTAGTTGCCTGGCCTGTTTTAGCTTCTAGAGGCCTCCTGCATTCCTTAGCTTGCGGCCCCCTCCTTGCATCACTCCAACCCCTTGCCTCCGTCTTCACATCTCCTCCCCCTGATTCTAATCCTCCTGCCTCCCTCTTATAAGGACTCTTGTGATTAAATTGGGCCCACCCAGCTAATCTCCTCATCTCAAGATCCTTAACTTATCACATCTGCAGATTCCCTTTTACCATGTAAGGTAGATAATATATTCTCAGGTTCTAGGGATTAGGAGGTAGACTTGGGCATGGGGCAGCCTTATTCTACCTACCATGGGAGGGAATGGAGGGAAGTGCTTTGAGCTGGTGAGGTAAAGGTGGCCAGACAGAACGGAGAGTTTAAACATTCTCTGAGGCTGATGCAGGACAGGAACAGGGAACAGAGACAGGAGTCCCTCAGCATACAGGAACTTCAGGGGGGGATGGCTGCAGGACACTGGTTCTCAGTGAGGGGGGACCTCCGGCATAGTGATCTCCGAGCTGCCCAGAGCAGCAGGGACCACAGACAGATGGCAGGACCAGATCTCAGCAGCAGTCTCTTATAGCTGAAGGAAGGGCCGTAAAGGTAATGACCATCATGCAGAAATGCCCACCTACTCCTCTGCCATTCTAGAAACATATAAGCCAGGATTCTTGTGTGACCTCATAGAGCAGGGGAAAGGGTCCCCCAAATGATTGAGATTGACTATCTGGTTGGGTTGACCAGTGGGGACTGAGACAAGATTAAATATCATTTTAAGAGTTTTTAAGGGAATGTGACATTGAACCTTCGTACTGATTAAAAGTCATAACTTTTGGAGTTACAAACTTTTGCCATTGCCACAGATAGTGGACGGGCAGGTAAAGGCAGACAACAAAGAGTTTCCTGCCAGTGTGCTCCAAGCGACCTTTATAGCCAGGAGGAAAGATGAGGGACATCTCACTTCCAAATGCTCCTTACTCAGGGTCTAAACCTAAACCAGACATCCTACTAGTTAGTCAGCCTCCTTCGATGGCAGATATTATCTGAATAACAATAACCATATTAATAAGCATATCCACCAGGGGGGATGAAAAGGTGGCAGGGTATTCCCAAGAGGAAAATTAATTTCTTTTTATAATCCGCTGTAGTTTATTTCACTTATTCATGACCCGCCCAGTATGTTTTTTCTTTATGACGAGCCATAAAAATGACAAAATACATTAGCCAAGTTCTTCATTTCTGCTAAAATGACCATATTCAAAAATAATAACAGAGACTTGTATCAGCGATGCAAAAGATGCATGAAGTAATTGGGGCTTAATTTGTACACAAACTGTCAAGGCAGTTTTCCTCACGGCCTGCATCTTCTGAATTCATTAGTCTCTAATTACGGCCAGTGGGGACCAGCAGTTAGAAGGTTAAAGAGGTTCTGACAGGCCTAATCATTGCTCAGGAAGCTGAAAATGTATGCAAAGTCTCAGCAGATGGGGTGAGAGAAGCTTCTGCCAAGTGATAACTGTTATTCCTTTGCACCTCCAGAGCTGTCATCCTAACAGGCACATTTTAAATTTATTAATGCTCTGGTTACAATGCATACACAGTCTCTAATGGTATGTCACTCTGACTATATAAACTGAGCAATTAACACATATTACCTGGTAATGGTAAAATTATTTGTTGCCCGTTTGATTTTTTTTTTTTTTTTTTTAGTTGTCTCCTATTCCAGTAAGAATTGTCCCAGGAAAAGCTTCCCTTTGTTAAACTGGAAGCAAAGCTACATTGTAGATGAATCTCTCTTTTTGATATTATAAGCAACCTGAATGCCTATGGCCATGCTTTACTCAACCTGTCCCATCCATCACCAGATTCAGGCCTCTCACATCAGAAATCTAGTAGTTAAAAACAATTCGGGTGAGAGGCTTTGTCAGACTTTTGGGAAGAGGCAGAGAAAGCCAATCTTTGATGAAATGACCCTTTAAAGTGAGAAGAAACCCAGGGTCGTATTTCTCATCTGTGACTCGATACTAACTCCTAGAAGGAGAGATGATGTGCACATTGCAATTTCCAATTCAAAAGTCATCAATATCTTATCCTTCTTTGGTGGTCTCCCTGACTTTAATCCTGATTGTTTTAAAGCTAACTAATCACCAGTAAGACGTGTGTGTGTGTGTGTGTGTGTGTGTGTGTGTGTGTGTGTTTTAAATAAACGAGGTCTCTTGTCTTTCCTGTGACTATACCCATGACATGGGAAGGGCCTTTAATTAAATGCAGCACTTAGCTCACAATTGTTTGCATGTAGGAGGCTGCAGAAATGGAGACAGCTGGAATGGATAGTCCCTAAATTGTAGGCTTTATCAGGACTACAAGATTCATCAGCGGTCCTAATAGCATGAGAAGGTGTTAATCTCAGCCACAGAGCAATTATCCGTCCAGGGACTGACCGCCACTCTCTGCATCCACTGGCCCATTTCGCCTAATTGATTTGCACTGTATGGAAGTAATGTAACAAAAAAAAATGTTGCAGAGACTTTATGTTAATTAAAAACTGTGATTACATTTCCCTACTAGGTGATCCATTTAAGATTTTTATACCATACAGAAAAGACATCAAACTATTAGGTAATAAGTTTTCTTTGCCTGAGACCAAATAACCCATCCATTGTGGTTCCTTCACTGGCTGGAAGACAAGCCCTGGTTGATTAACACACCTGAGCTGTGTGACCTCGGGCAAGCATCCTCCCTTCTCTTAGCCTCAGTTTCCTCATCCCCAAAGTGAGAAATTGGGCTAGACAATCTCTGACCTCTGCAATCTTTTCCAGTCCTGAAAGTCCACAATTCTATCAAAGTCTACAGGGCTGTGTAGCCAGGAGAGGATTCTACCATTGAACCAGAGCACGAGTCAGGAGTAGGTCTGGTCTTTCATCTTCCACTTCCCGTTTTCAACTTGGAAGTTTAATCTGGTTTCTGACTATCCTGTTTATTTATAACTTTTTAAAACATGTGCACAGTGGATTTTTCCAGCCTCTTTGCTGTATTTTTGCTATATGATATATCCATTTATTTCTGGAGATTTAAAAAAAAATTGTTTCAGCATCTCTTTAATGGGAAATCCAGTGAAGAGAGTCTAGACATGCTTGCAGGGTCAGCTTACTTGTGTGATGTGGCACTGCAGGGAGAAAGGACCTCCTGGGGGCTCTGTGAACTGTGCATCTGTGCGGTCTGCTCACGTGGCCACACCCATGCCTATAAGAGTGGCCTCAGTCTGTGTCACTAGTCAGCCAACTGGCCTCCTTGGGCATCATTTCCCTGCCTATAGAGTGATAGTGCTGGATGGACTTTTCCCAAAGTTATGTTTCAGCATTTGATGACTCTCATTCATTCTGAGAAAAAGGAATTTCCTCGAAATTAGAGCCTTAGAAGCTAAATGGTATTTAGAGGAACCAGCAGGTAGAGGGAGAAAGACGGGCCCTGAAAGCTATTTACATGAGAAAAGTTTACCTGAGAAAGCCTCATCATTTTGTGGATGGCAAGTCATGCTGTGGGGCATGACATTCTCCAGGAAAAAGAAAAATATTGGTTAATATTATTAGCCAAAGTAAAAAAGACAAAAAAAAAAAATGGGCCTTGGCATTTATCATCCACTTGCGAGTCTCGGGGCGGCATTTCCTCCTTCTTTCGGTGTGTTATCTGACTTGCTTAAACCCTCCTAGGAGTGGCACTGCCGCTCACTCTGCTGTTGAGGTGAAGGAAGCATGGTTGGGAGTGATCGCTAACCCTTCTCTGGGAACATTCCCACCATTTTGTAGATGATGTTTCCCAAAGAATGAACCACCTACATCAGAATTCTTGAAGGGTTTGTTAAAACGTCAGATTCCTGGGCTCTACCCCAGACCCATGTACCCAGAACCCCAAAGGGATAGACCATGGGAAACTCCATTAAAAAAAAAAAAAGTTGCTCAGGTGATTCTTATCATAGCTGAAGTTGGAGAATCACAGTTCTAGAAGGCGGAAGGCCAGGCTGTTTAGTTCTTCCCTCTAGGAATAGTGCTCTTCGTTTCACACTCGTTGTGATGGACTTATAGCCTCATAGAGAAGATAGAGTCCCCAGCAGGGAGGTTCTTCCTGGGACCGAGGTCACAACCATGAGCTGGAGGTCAAGGTTGTTACGGGAAAGCCCTGTTCTGCCCAGAGACCCCATCCTTTCAGCATAAGACTCTCTTCCGTAATTGGAGCCTGGTGGCTTTCTTGGTCTGAATCACTTTTACCCAGAGCCTTAGTTGTCAAGCTTCAGCAGGCTTCAGTTGTAGGCTTTCAACAGCATGTGAGGGTCCAAGAAAAATGGTCCCCAGCCCCCTGCCCTGACACTTACACTGCTTTGCCCACATACATCCAGTGACACACATGCAAAAGGCCCTCAGTCCTCACTGCAAGTCCTGGAAAGGTGACAACCTCAGAGTCACATACAAATAACCAAGAAACATATGAAAAGTTACTTAACCTCACAGTCTGAGAAACAAATAAAAATAACAATATGTTATTTTCAGACCCCCAAATTCTTCCCAAAAGAAATAAAAATATACTCACACACAAAAATAAATAAATAAAAATAAAGTCTATGTGTTGATACTAAAATGACCAACCTTAGCATTACCTTATCAAGAAAGGTTAGATTTTCCTAGAGGTTATCATACTGAGTGAAGTAAGTCAGAAAGAGAAAGACAAATATCATATGATGTCACTTATATGTGGAATCTAAAAAAAAAAAAGATACAAATGAACTTATTTACCAAACAGAAACAGACTCACAGACTTGGAAAACAAACTTATGGTTACCAAAGGGGAAAGGTTTTTTTTGGGAGGAATAAACTAGGAGCTTGGGATTAACACATATACACTACTACGTGTAAAATAGATAATCAACAAGGACCTACTGTATAGCACAGGGAACTCTACTCAAAATTCTGTAGTAATCTAAATGGGAAAAGAATCCGAAAAAGAATAGATATGTGTATACATATAACTGAATCACTTTGCTATACACCTGAAACTACTACAACATTGTAAATCAACTATACTCCAATATAAAATAAAAATTAAAGAAATAAAAATAAAAAAAAGAAAGGTCAGATTTTGCCTAAAGAGAATTTGATAACTGGGCTAAGGTAAATATTTTATGCACATTTACATGGAACCAGTGATTACTTGTCTTTAGGGATGTAATTTTTATTTGTGCTTCAAAGGTTTAGCATTAGCTGGACTTCTATAGCTGGTCAACTTTAAACTAAACAGTAGTCAGGTCTTAAGGTTTAAAAATTATAGTGTGATTCTCAATTTCTTGTTTAATTAATTTGTATTAATTTCTAGGTCTTAAAAACAGATTTATAATTTTCTTTCTCCTAAAGATGGAGATATATTATTAGTTTTCTGCCTTCCGCAAAGAGCCCATCATAGTCCTGGGCATTAGTTACTGGTCAATAAGTAATTTTAAATATGACCAATAAGGTGATCACACACCTCATAAGAGATGGTGAACATATCTGGGTAACAATGAAGTTACTATACAATCAACCCCTTCCCCCATCACATATTGTGATGAGGTTTTCAGTTCATGAGCTTTGATTAAAACGTAAGAGCCCAGGTTATATAGGGAACACTACTGCTTATTTTTGTTGAGATTGCTGGCAACCATTCCATGAAGAGCAAAGGATTTTTCCTGATAATATTCCACTATAGGCTCTTATTAAATTCCAGAATATTGGCGCTACATCGGATCTCAGAAATCATTTTCTCCGTGCCTCATTTTGCAGTTGAGGAGATTTCTGCAAGGTACACAGTCCCTTGGTGCTTAGCAAGGGGTTCACCAATGTCCTGGGTCATTGGACAGAGTGATGGGGCAGAGTCTGGGGTACAGACAACTTACTCCAACCTGGACAATCCAGTGAAAATAGGCTGGGGCTGGTACTGACTACCTCACAAGGCAGAGACAAGAGCATCTCAGCCCTGGCTCAGCTTCCATCCAGCCTGGGGAGCTCAGTGGGGCAAGGCTTGCGATTTCTTTAAGCTAATGTTTTCTCTCTCTCGTGTCTTCTATTTATCCACACGTTCTCTGGGAGACCTGCACTGCGAGTCTGCCTTCAAATCTTTCTGTGTCCACATCCAGACCAGCAGCTTTGGCACATAATACTGAGTACTGGCAGTCTTTGTTTCTAGTGCTGTGAAAGGTGAGTCCTATCTAGCTGTGAGGAGGAGACCCCAGCGTCGCCCCTGAGAGCCTTCGGTGAGTCCAAGAGAAGAGTGACATGGACGTGAAACTTATTACTGATGCTTCAGAGGTTTAACTGTAACCCAGGAGTCTTGCTTCCCCAGATGCCCTACAACTCCTTTTGAAATCAGTTCCATTTATCTCTTCACTTGCTCTCTCACTCGGAGAGGCAGCCTTCCCTAGCCCCTATTCTTTTTCTCTGGTCTGGCCCTGCAGGGGAGGGGACAGGGGCCTGCTGGGGGCCGGGCCCCAGTGTCTCGTGTCCGTCGTACCTCAGAGAGAAGCAGCGGGTCTCCAAGCAGCCCGTCCGTACCACTGGCAGGAAGGCAGGAGGTGTACATCCACACACAGGCCTGGGGATGCCCCATTTCTTGGCCGTGCAGACGCTGTGATGTTTTCAGAAGGCCTTCTTCTTTAGGTGCTACCTGTCAGGTGAGGGGGTTGAGAACCTGAGGCCTCAGGACTCCAGTTTACCAGATGGAGCTGAGCTGACGCATGAGGCTGGGGGTGAATTAATTGCTACACGGCTTCTGGTTGTTCACTTGAGGGTGTGAGGTAAACACACGTCCTTCAACTGGGCTGGGGACGAGGGTCAGCAGAGAGAGATGCAGGGTTCCCTCACAGGAAGCTGAGGGAACAGATTCTCATCATGTCACTGACTCACTTACATTTTTGGTGGAATCACATCCCCTCAGGAAGCACAGGATCTAGAGTCTTTCTCACTGGTTGTCCTTACTGTTTGTTGCCCTTGACTTTATGGGATTCTTACATCTAGACAGGTGTGAGTGAGATTTTCTATGGGTAGTACTCATAAGAGACCTTTTCCAGAACTAAAAATCTCAGAGACATTTGGCCTTTTCTCTTATTGGCTGTGTGAACTTGAAAAGTTACTTCATCTCTTTTTTACCTCGGTTTGTTCATCCGAGTTGGGGATCAGATTTGTACTTGCTTCATAGGGCTGTTAAGTCATCTAAACGAGATAAGGTATGTAAACAGTTTAGAATAGTGCTTGGGACATATACGATCTTGATAAAATTCCGATTGTTTCTATCATTATTGGTGCGTGATTTGTGTGTGGGTGTGATGTTGTGTATGGTACGATGTGTGATGTCGTTGTGACTTGTGTATGGTTGTGATGGCCAGCACCAAAGGTGTCACAGTCCCTGCATGAAAAGCCAAGTCTTTGTGTTTTGGTTAATCCCACATCATTACTCAACTGTTGGCCCAGGTTGCCAATTATCAAACATATCTTAAGCTCTCATAAGCTAGAGAGCTGGGAGCCTTGCACGTTCATTCACCAATTCATTCATCCATTTAACAAATACTTGAGTGTCTACTACATGCCAGAAAATAGGACAGTGCGCTGACCAAGCCAACAAAAATCCTTGCCTTCAGAGAATACAGATTCTAGTTGGGAGATAGACACATAAACACATAATTATAAAATATACTATCTGGTGGTAAATATATGACATAAAGCAGCGTCAAGGGATAAGTACTACCTGAGGATGAGATGACCTGGGAAAGCCTTTCCAGAGGAAGTGATGTCTGAATAGAGGCTTGAATGAGTGGAGTGAGGGTGTTGGAGGCAGAGGGAATAGGAGATACAAAGGCCTTGACTGACAGCTGAGTGAAGAAGCCAAAGGAGATGGAGGTTAGAGAGATAGGCAGGGGCCGGAAAATAGACAGGGTAAGGAGTTTAGATTTTATTCTGAGTGTGATGGGAAGATATTGGAGGATTTGGGGTGGGGAGGGTGGGGAGAATTGCATGATATGACTTATGCTTTGGGAAGATCATGGTGATGACAGCCGAGCACAGAGTAGATTATAGGGGGTCCAAGAGTCAACGCAGAAACCAGTTAGGATGCTGTTACACAAATCCAGGCAACAACTCCAGGATGATAGGAGTGGAGATGTGAGGTTAGAGCTAGTAGAATTTAATTCTGAAGCATGTGAGAGAAAGAGAGGAAGTGAGGATGCCTGCTAGGTTTTTGATCTGAGCAATTGGAAGAGTGACTTGTTCTTAGCTGAGATGGGAAAAACTGGGAGAGAACCAAATACGGCAGGGAAGCCTAGATTCCTGCTCTGAACTGCTTTGGTGAGTGTGGAGATGCCTATTAGACATTTAAGAGGAGGCGTCAAGTAAGCAGTTGGATAAGTGAATCTGGAGCGCAAGGGGACAGATACGGACTTGGCAGTTATCATAGACTTAGCATTAGGTGGGACCAGTGACATTTCCATTTTCGTAGGTGAAGAAGATTGAATGTCAGATGTTTCTTATGGTGCAACCTGGTATTTAACTCCATGAGTGAGAGAGATGACAAGGGAAAGTAGAATAAAAGAGAAAAAGTCCAAGGACTGAGCCCAAGTTACTCCAAATACTAGGAATTAGGAAGAAGAGAAAGACCCAGCAAAGGAGTGTCCTGGGATGTAGGGAGAAAACCAGGAGTCCCTGGGAACCAAATAAAGAAAGCACTTCGAGAGGGAAAGATGGAGTGTATAGTGTAAAATGTTGCTGAGTAGTCAGAGGAAGGCACACAGGGGATTGTGAGACATTGGCCCCAGGGTCACCCAGTGAAAGTTCCTGACCATGAGGAACTGTCAGACCAACAGGGGCCCTTTCTTAGTGCCGGAATGCAACCTTGATTTCATTTTGGAGGATGGCAACTCGTCAAGAGCATGACAAACCTATCGTGAAGAGGCTGCTTCTTGAGGGCAATTAAGAGAAGTATTATCTTACATTCCTGGAATGATAATATTAAAGCAAATAAAATTCCCCACTGAGGGCAGCCTCTCCCCAGCTCCTTGCTTTGCATGAAGCAGGTAACCTCCATCCCTGCCCACCCCTGTCATGTCTGAAGCCATATTTCCCCAGCAGTATCACATGTGCATTTCCTGTTCTTGATAATTTCACCTCCTAGGGCATGAATCATAAAAAAACAAAAATGATATCTGAGTGGCTCAGGCACTGTGGCCTCACTAACCTGCTGCCCTGGAGGGGTTAGCTTGGGAAGGAGTGATGGGGAAGGAAACAGGCAAGGGACAAGGTGTATTGCAGGGTATCAAGGTGACAGTGGTTGGTTAAGTTGTTTGGACCTGTGAGAGAAGGGGATTATAGAAATGGATACCAGAAGAGGGAGAGAAAATAAGGACTGAAACATAGAGGCAGTCTTGCCTCTTTTCATATAAAAGGCAGCGGATTTCCAGGCAAATATGTGCTTTTACCACATTTACTGCCACCAGTTAGCACAAGCAAAGAACGTTACTGTGGAGCTGGACTTTCGGTAAAACATTAACAGTCTTTTGTTTGCAGGGTCTGTTTCCTTCTGGGCTTCCGGGGGGAAAAGGAGGCCAGGAATAGGTGTGCTGCTCCCCTCCCCCTGAATGGTTCCCCCGAGCTCCTCTGCATTGTTCATTCATCCGTGAGCCCACTGTGTGCCCAGCACTGAGCTGGCATCACACAGGATTCAGAGATGAAAAAAGCCACAGGGATCAGGCGGCAGACAAGTGAAGGTCTTAAAGGATAGCAGACTAAGAAGGGAAGATAAAAAGGGGGTAGCAATCTAGAGAAAAACTTAGAATGAGACTGACTTGAGTCTCCTATTTCTGTAGGGTTTACCCTCTGCAGGACCCCTTCTGCTCTTGGGTCATCTCAGGGGCTTGGATCCGAGAGGAAGGTTAGAGACTGACTATGTTGGGTCAGAAGAAGACCATTTGGAGACAGAAATACTTGCCCTTGTGGGAAGGGTTTCTTGGGGGCAGGATTTCCAGGGGGTCTCAATTCCCACTCTGCAGTTAGCTGCCTGCATAGCTTAAACATAAGGCAACTCTCTACAGTAATTCGCTCTCACTCAAAAATGTCCTGTGAGATTCAGGTTCCCAAAGGGAGGGCTGAGGCTGATGCCTCTCACTCAGCTGTGATGGACACCTGCCCCCATCCTACTGGGTCGTGCAAATGCTAAGGTTCCTCTCTTGGGACATATTCCCCAAGATGCCAAAATTCACTGGAGCAGGTCTCTGGACCTTCTCTAATCAGAAATTTGGTTTCATGTGTTGGCCACAATAAAGTGTGGGAGGGAGGGGGCCCAGATAAAATGATAGATTTCTAGGAGGCTCTCTGACAAAGTTCAGGCCCCCAGACCCTGGTGAGGGAGCCTTGTAGTCCTTGCTGACAAAGCCACTTCACGCCTAAGGGGAGCAAGACAGATGGGAAGAGACAGACAGAGGTTGCACTGCAGACTGTCTGTAGGCCATCTCTTAGCTCCATTTATTTTACTTTCTTCTGCTATTTCTTCTTCTTTCCTCCAGGGGAGAGCAGTCCTAGGGCAGCCTCAGCTTAAGCTTTTTCCAGGAGGAAGGCAGAGTCCTCCTCTGCTCCAACATCAGACCCGTTTGAAGACACCCGAGGTCCCCAGATGCACTTGCTAAGGTCCCAGGAGAATGAGGGATAATTAGGAGGAATCTGGCATGACTGGGAATGGGTGCCAACGTTCTTGCCCACATCAGCGCTGTCTGCTGTTGACTGAATGTGCCAAGCGCATTGATTTCAATCCAGCTCTCAAGAAGCCCTCCTTAGCTTATCCACAAATCGCCTCCCATTCCTACTGCTCATCAGCATCTGCAAATAGAGAACAAACTCTTGTTTGTCCAGATAGTTGCTAGTCTACCTGTGCCCCACCCCAAAGCAGCTAAATGAGTAGTCACTCATTTAAAAATGATCTGAGTTTATCAAATCCTATTTACCTCTTCCATATCCCAATTTGCTATAGAATTACTGACTCCAAATGATAAGGTTTTAAGCTATAGTAACTTATCCCTTGAGTAGCAGCACCAGACTTGGCTATATTTCAGTGTTAATCACAACAGCAGCAGTAATGTTAATCATTACTAACATAGCTGAGTACTTTATATGTGCTGGGCATTGTGCTCAGCACCTTACATGCGTTACCTCATTTAAGTCTCACAAGATCCCCAAAGGTAAATATTATTCTCTTCATTTGCATTTAAGGAAACTAATGTTCAGAAAGTTTAAGTCAACTAACTGAGGTCAAATAGGGGGTACTGCAGAGGTCCCCTCTTAGGCCCCCACTAAGTTCCCTCAGTCCAGTGTTTCTCAGCGTGTGGCTCTTAAACCACTGAAATCAGAAAGATTCGGGGACTTAGTTAAACTTCAGATTCCTGGACCCCTCTTAGACCCAGGTAATCAGAATCCCTTGGAGGGTGGCCTTGGACAATGTATTTGTAAACGTATTCCCCAAGAGACTCCTACACACACCAAATTTTGAGACTCACCATCATCTCTGACTTTTGAGATATTTGAAACACACTCTATGATCTCAATGGCCAAAGAGGTGGACATTGGGAAGGGTGTGGTTAACCCTAGGAGCAGAATTGGCCCTCCCCACCCCATGGAGCAGTGGAGAAGTTGGAGGCAGAAGACCTGTGTTTTAGTCCTTGCTTGAGCTTATGCTATTTGTTTAATCTCTCTTGGCCTCCATTTCCTCAGTTGTAAACCAAGAATGATACTTTTCTTTTCAGGGTGGTTGTGAGGATCGAAGGAGATAACGTATGTGAAAGTAGAATAACATTTAAATAGAAGAAAGTGCTCTACAAATGTATGTGATATTAATCACAGATTTGCCCAGAGTCTGGGGAGGTGACCAGGGTACTATGCATAGTGCTGGGCACTTTGTGTGGCTACGGAGAGGGCGGAGGAAGCGGTGGACCCTCCCAAGGACTGCATATCTTAGGATCTATCTAACCTGCTTAGGAGAGGCTATTTCCTCTACAACTCACAGGAATTTACTCCCTGTAAGTCAAGGAGGCACACTTTCTGTTGGTACTGGGCCTCACTTACCAAGCTCTTTCACATGGGACTGAGGTGTGCTTTCTGCCTCAATTTCCCCCTTCTGGTCAGAGAAGACAAAACAACTCCCCCTCCACGGCCACACCCTCTGTTGCCGCCATTTCCAGTAGCCAGAATTATTCAATGTTCTCTGTGTACCAGGATAATTATCACTTATTTAATCCTCACAAGAGTGCTATGAAGTTTCCACTTCAATGAGACCCATTTTATGGATGAGGGAACAGACTTAGGGAGTTTAAGTAATCTGCCCAAGCCAGTAAGTAGTAGGACTCCAAGACCCATGTTGTATACCACACTCCCGGGAAAGGATGTTAGGAGAAAGGTGTGTTAAGCTTTGAGCTGTTTTGAGGCCTCTGAAGGAACATCCATATTTGAAAGCAACCTCTGTCTTTCCCTGTCCCTCTACAATGCGGCCTGAGTTATTCAATTAAGGAGGGAAATAATTGGCAGTGGAGAACGCCTCTAGCAGTGGTAATTACTTCCAGGGCCTTGTTGGAATAGTCAAGCTACATTTCAGCTTATGCTGTAAAACCTTAATTATAATATAAACAGCTGCCCTTCAGCCCTGTGGGGCAAGCTTCACCACCCCCTTCCTTCTCTGGCCTCAGCCCAGTGCCTCTCTCATGAGTGGTCAGGGAGGTCTAGGAGCAGAAAGGGGTTTTGGGGAGGAGGGGAACTAAAGTCTGCGTATGCTGTGGGGTCGGGGAGACTAAGCTACAGGGAGTCGCTGTCACGACCCCATCCCCAAGTGAGGAAGCCAAAGGCAGCATCCCCATCTTGGTACCACTCACCCAGAGTCTCTCGGTGGGTAGAAGACCCCAGAAGTTAGCAGCCAGCATAGTGCCATTTGGCTTGGATAGGGTTTAGCAGGATATAGTGTCATTTTAGGGTAATATCTCTTCTCATTTACTCCTCTGTAAGGAAGAAGAGAGTCTTCCCTTCTAGATTCAGACTCCATGGCCATGCATGGGGCCCTATGGAGTGCCCAGCTCTCTCTAGGTTCTGTGCTGGCATGGTCATAAGTGATTCCTCATTTAAACTTCACAGCACTGTATACGTGAGGAATTAACATCTCCAATTGGCTGTTGAGGAAAATGAGCTTTTGAATTTAATCAGAGATAAGGCTTGAAATGCAAATAACCCTGTGTGAGACAAGTTCAGGTAGGTTGATGGAAATTAGATATTTTTGTTCAAGCAGGAGGAGTGTATCACCACCAGGCACTGAGAGGGCCCAGGAGCAGGGTGCTGATGAGGGGAAGAGGACAAGAAACAAGAGAGGCTGAAGACACTACTTTGCTGAGCTCACAGATTTGCCCGTGACTGCCCCTGGTGCCCCACAAGGAGACGATTGGGTTTAGAACCCGGACTGAAAGGATCAGGAGTGAGCCAGTGTGGTGAGGTAGGGTAATCTGATGGTCTGGGCTCCCTCTTCAGTCTTTGTGGGCGAGATGGAAAGTGTGAGCTTCTCAGTGGTCTTCAGAGTAGAGTGAGCAAGATAATCTCCTGAAGAACGTGGATAATTATTCAAACATCTATATTTTATCAATTCTTTTTTTTTTTTTTTTTTTTTTTTTGCAGTATGCAGGCCTCTCACTGTTGTGGCCTCTCCCGTTGCGGAGCACGGGCTCCGGACGCGCAGGCTCAGCGGCCATGGCTCACAGGCCCAGCTGCTCTGCGGCATGTGGGATCTTCACGGACCGGGGTACGAACCCGTGTCCCCTGCATCGGCAGGCAGACTCTCAACCACTGCGCCACCAGGGAAGCCCCTCAATTCTTCTTTTTAATTTCTGATTTCCATGTGTTTTATAATGGATATATGTATAATATGACATTTATCAAATTTATACACAAATAAGTATATGTATATTTACAGGATGCATGCTTCCAAGTTCAATAATATTTTACAACTTGGGGTGTATGACCAAAAAGTTTAAAGTCTACTGGGCTAGATGCTAACATGCTTACTTGGATTTCTAGCTGTAAAAAAACAATGCTCAAGGGGTAATGGCTCATTTACTTTGCTGATGGCTTGGAGTGGTAATAATTATTACTCATGGAATATCTATGGCTTTGCTCCCTCATTTAACCCTGCAGAAGCAAGGTAAAGTGGTGTCCAGAGCATGAACGCTGGAGCTACTTGGATTCAAATCCCTGCTCAATTGTCTGTTGGCTGTGTGACTTGGGGTAAGTTACTCAGCCTTTCTGTGCCTCAGGGTCTTTATCTGTTGGATGGGAGCTCACAGACTCTAGTCTACATCATAGGGTAGCTATAAAGGTTAGATGAGTTAATGCATGTAAAGAGCTTCTAACAGTGCTTGACCTAGAATAGCTATTCATATATGTTAAGTCAGCAAGGTGGGATAAGGAAAGAGAAGGAAATGAGGATTCATGGAGGTGAGTGGAGGAGCTGGCATTCCAGCTCAGGCCTGGCAGATTCCAAAGCACTTGTATTGGGACCCACAATGGAAAATATTCTAAGTCCTTACCAACAAACAGATGAGAAGATATATCTGCTTCTGCTTCTAAGATTCTGTGATTGTCATCCTCCTCTCTGCACCTGCCCTTGCCATGTCCCCGGCCAGCACAGAGGAAGGACAACAGTGCATTTCCCTCTAGTTGGAAGTAGCCCCGCAAGTTGGGACTCACTGCCATCAACCCCTACGGGTGTGCTACTCCATCTCCCTATGGCCCTCCAGAACTCCCCCAAATTCCTCATGGTGTCTTTGCTCCAAGGACTGATTCTAGAGCCTTCTGGAATGCAAATCAGACAAGCAGGAGTATTTCAGAAAGGAAGATGCTGCAAAGGACTCCGGCAGCAAAGGGTGCGCTTCCACTGGGCACACTGGGAAAGATGTCTGGGCAGAAGGACCTGGGCTGGACCTCACAGCCGTGCCTCTTCCCTCTGGGGTTCCTGACAGCCCTTGAGAATGACACCCACGTGTTCAAATTCTGTACAAAATCTAGGAGCAATGTATCATTGCTCTAGAGACCTTGAACCCTTTTGGAAGGTTATATCAACTTAATAGGCATCTCAGGTTGCTCTAACCCTCGCCTTTTCCCTGACAGCAGCTGCTGGGTGAGTCTGAGGTTCATCCCACCTGTAAAGAGTTTCAGATCCAAAGCTTCGAGGTAGAGGGAGTAGGAAACAGTGGTGGGCTGGAGCATTCTTCACTATAGACTCCTAGAAGCAAACTTGCTGGTCGTGAGCCAACTCAGGCACAGCCCTAGACACTGGCCTCCTGCTTCCCTGCTTCCAGAACCATCTATGGCTCTATCTCCCCATTAACACCACAGAACAGATTCCCTGCCTGCCTGCCCCAGAAGGACATAGCCTTTGGGGATTTTCTAAGGGTTTTTAGTATAAACAGCAGTTTATACAGAAGCTAACAGTAAGTAAAATTTCCAGAAATAAAGAGAAACTTGCCATGTTTCAGGACACTTTAAATGAGGCACTTGAAACAAGAGGCTTGCGTTAGGATCTAAATTAAAGTCCTTCAGTGGCTTTTTGTATTTTTTCTTAAATGTTAACCTGAGTACAACTTTATCTTCTCCATTCACTTCCAAGAAGTCCTTCTATAATGAAGAGTTGAAGGCTGAAGCCGACGCTTTCTGAACGTGGGACAGGCTTGCCAGCTCCATCTTGTCAGTTTTCTCTTGGTGGATGATGGGACAAGGGAAGTTTCTCTCAAGAGACAATTAAAATAGTGTTTTAAGAAATCCTCAGCCAGTAAAAAGTTGCTTACAGACGTATAAGCCTTCTCTCTGTGTCAGTTTCTTAACCTCCTGATCTCAACTGTCCAATTACGAGTTTACAGGCCTTTGGGGATGGCTGTCTTAAGTACATTGAGAGGAATGGTTATATTCTGTGTGAGCTAAAATACACAAGGCTGGTAGTAGGAAAAGGAGCTACCTATTAGATCTTTCATAAAACCCGTTCCTAAAGTAGAAAGAATAGTTCCCTCAAGACTTGCCCTATGGACTCCCTCTCACAGACTGGTTCATATTTATAAGCCAATTTGTCTAGAAATAAATCTCTTTAACACACTCAACTAACTCCAAGAGGCGTGTCCCATGGGAAACAATCTTCTTAAATGAACTGTCTCAAGAAAGGTTTTAGCAGCAACATTGTCAGCCCTGGAAATTTTACCTTCAGGGAAAAAATATATATATATATGTATATATATATATATATATACATATATATATCAGGGATAGACTGCTTGGAGACATAGAATATGCAGAGTTTAAAAACTGCCAAATTGAATTCAGATGCTTAAAAAAAATCTTCGTATATCTGGTTATGGAGTTGGCAGTGGAAGAAACAGATTTCTTGTACAAGCCTGAAGCTCGGTAATGGTTCATTTGACCAGAGCTAATCTGGTAATCTGGACAGGTTGGGTTTATTGTCCATCACAATTTCCTCCCATCCAGCCAGAAAACTAGGATTGCAATCTTGAGATTTTCTTCTCTCCTTCCCTCCCCCGCCTCCATTTGCACTTCCTTCCTTCCTTCCTTCTTTCCTTCCTACCTTTTTCTTTCTTTCTTTCTTTCTTTCTTTCTTTCTTTCTTTCTTTCTTTCTTTCTTTCTTTCTTTCTTTCTTTCTTTCTTTCTT